>NC_083771.1:34182615-34472554 GCF_963514075.1 Conger conger
CATACAATCTAAATAAATGGAATGGCTGTGAGCGATAACAAGACCCTTTATAGAGAGTGCACCCCAGCCACTCACAGCTCAAAACCAGAACGGAAGTGTTTAAACCACTGAGCAGCAGAAAGGAACACGTTTCGCTCTCCATACTTTAGATATATCGGAGAGTGTCTTTAAATGGTCTGGCCAAACAGACAGAAGAATAGTCAGTGCATTTCTTTGGCTTCCTCAGAGGCAAGATACAATAAATCTCTTTCAGTTAATTTGGTGTGGTTTATTTTCACGTCAACTTACAGGTATTTTAGGCCATTATTTCCTTCCTTTATTTGCTGTTAATCAATGGGGTAAGGTTTGTTATACTTATCAAAGTCTGGTTAAAATCTATTAATTTTTTTTCAAAAAATGTATACAGAAATATAAGCTAG
Organism: Conger conger; assembly: GCF_963514075.1. NCBI lineage: Eukaryota > Metazoa > Chordata > Actinopteri > Anguilliformes > Congridae > Conger > Conger conger. The sequence continues at coordinate 34,183,035 of NC_083771.1, forward strand.
ATATGTGCTAGAAAATAGCATACTGCTCAGCAAACTAGCCATGTATGTGTATATTTGCATTTGTACTAGGAAGTGAAAGATGTGGCAATTGCACACTGCAATTGCACACCATCATCACGGTTACAATCTAAGATATCACTTCTGTACACTGCTTGAATGAAAGACTTGCCTTGACTGGTACTTTCTCGCCTTTTTTAGTGATTTATGCAGGAAATTGCAGAATGTTAAGCAAAGGAAGGGTGATGCATTCCAGGACTGGGGGCTGGTTCCCAACTGAGAAGCTAAAAGTTTCACTACCACTGTACTGTATGCTATCAAATATGTCTTCTTCATTTGATTAAAACTCCCAAATGGACAGTTATGTACAGCAGGCAACTGTGTTTACAAGTGCAATGCGTGCGGTTATTATTTTGCTGGAAACTGCAAGTGAACCTCAACCTCAGTCAATGTGAAAAAATGAAAAAATGAAAAAATGAAAAAATGAAAAAATGAAAAAATAAAAAAATGGCAGGACGGTGCACATTATTCTTCTGTGGTTCCCCATAGCAATTCCCAGGCTCATTGGGTGTCAGCACCGTATGCAGTACTGTACGTTTACATGACGTGTTCTACTCGATACTGACAGGCCCTCAATCAACACGCGCCATAATAAAAACACAGCCATGTGAAGTGCATCAACTCAAAAGCTCAGCGTGAGGGGAAAGTGGCGTAAATAACTTCAGAAACAATGCCATCACAAATCTCATCCAGCAAACATAATAAAAAAATATCTGGCCTTTTGTTATCATTTACTTTATTATACCATTAGGTTTTCAGTGGAAGCATAAATGACATTACAGCATAAAGCAAAGCTGTAATTTCGCAGATTTGGCGGTCCCATAAATTAGCTGACTTGCGCTCACACCCTTATTATACATCAGTTGCAAAGCCTGCAGGGGGGTTGAGCTGCTCAGGCAGATTGTGAATTGCCCAATCGAGTCACTGTTGCATAAGTAGAAGAATACCCAGAAGGCCGAAACGCTCCCTCCCCGAGTGACGCCATGGACAAATGTACATCATCCCTGCGGGACCGCCCGCCCCAGTCAGCACTGCAGCGGTCCGGATTCCATGCCAGACTGCGTGGCGCTTCTCTGCCCAGAGGACTGGTGATTTAGTTGGACACAGATCCCAGGAGGGCCACAACAATGTATTTTATGAGGCAACTGGAGAAATCGTTCGATGAAATTTTAAATGGCAATAACTAATTCAAATTCAGTTCCGCCCGTAGTTCGTTTTGCTACTTTCTCTCTGCCCTTTCCCTACAGTTCAACAGACATCTATGGAACATGCACATTTGTTCCCCTGTTCTGAACTGGAAACGGGCTTTTAACAAAAAAAAGAAAAGAAAAAAAAGTCTGAGCTCTGACCCGTGGGCTTTCCCTGACAAGACTGTGATATACAGCAGGTATGGTGAGCAAAGTTCAAAGGTCAAAGGTTTCCCTGTGCAAAGCTCAAGCCCAAACTAATCTACAAAGAAAGTAGGGTACCTTCAGAACTGAGCTGTTTGAATTCATGACCCAAGTCAAATATAGATTAACTTTGCCTGAATGAAACTGATTTAGGTTTTCAACAAAGGGCTGTAACCCGCTCAATAAACGTTGAATTCGAGAGGACATTCAGTTTCATTGACCCCCACCGCTGTTTCTAATATGCAACCATTAATGTAGCACATCGCCTTTGTTGAGGCCATAAAACAAAAAGTTAATCATCTACTGCAGCACTTCTACTTGTTCTTTTGGTTTTGTTTAACTGCAGTCAGTAGCAGTGAAATAGTTTATCATCTTATTATCATAACACATGTTTTACGAGCTCCTATGGCTAATCTGCAAATAGTAAGCCATCTATGAAAAAAGCTTAAAAACTACTGAATTTTGTACAATATGTGGAACATTTTCTACATATTCACAGGCTTCCTGTAGCAAACGATAAAGGACCTTTCAAGGACATTTGCAAATAATTTTTGACAATTTATTTCAATAACTGAATTTTGCGGGCAGTTTAGAAAAATAGCTTTGCTTGATAATCAATAGTTACATTTATCTGCTCTTTGTTGCAATTTAATCACATTTTAGCCATGCAGAACCTATTGTGAACTGCTAAAACTGCTAAAACAAAGGAACTTTCTTTGTTGAGAGCATAAACATGCCAATGAGTCAACATTTGGTGAAACCACCTTTGGCACCAATTATGATCATGTCTTCTTGGAAAAGTGTCCATCAACACTAGGCAGAAGGTGCCAAGGGGTGTAACGGTACACATATGCATACCAAACCAATCAGTACAGGACATTTCTTTTGGGAGGAACATGAATTGAAAAATCCCCAGATGACTTGGTGCTAAAGTACCTTTTTTTTTTATTCAGCAAGAAATTATGGCCAGAAAATTCATCATGAATGACAATTTTCAATTTTCGCATTTAATTGTTTCCTGCTGTACTGAAAATGTATCGAACTGTGAATTCTATGTACCGTTCCTCCGTGTCTACCCATTCAATTGCTCAAGCTTTGTGGGACCATCATTTGCTGACAGGTCAAGTCTTGCCTCATACCATATTTAAGTAGTGCCTGGCTGGGCCACTCAAGGACATTCTCTTTTCCTGTTGAGCAAGTTCAAGTATAGATTAAGGCCATGCATGCAGGGTCCCCATCCTGCCGAATGGTCAATTTCCATCTTTCGGCAGACTGAAATAAGTTCATCTTGCAGCATCTATTTTCTCCTCAACCTTCTGAATTTTAATACCTGCTGCTTGAAAGAATCCCCTTGAGATACAGCGAGCCCTACGCTTCACAGTAGGCATGGTGTTGCCTGTGTTATTCACTGTGCTGGTACTGAACCAGAGGAAACGCTTCATACAGACCGAAAAATGTGTGGATCTGTGGTCGTCTGACCACAAATCTTTTTGCCATATGTTTGCCATATTCTTTAGGATTCTGTGTGGTTGAAAACTCATATGGGATTTCAGTAATGGCCTCATTACCGCTGCTGTCATATGTGACAGCTTTGCGCAATGACCGGTATACTCTAGGCTCATGGATATTTTCTCCCATCTCCACCACTGAACTGTTTCGAGGGCAGTCTGATCGCAGATCTGTGCCTGGCTGGTACAATGCACCTTCTACTTAAAAATGTTTGACTTGATTGTCCTTTAAAAACTTTTCTACAACTTTACACCAGACTCATTTTGCTTGCATTTATATACAATAAATATTGGTCATTATTAACCAAATTAAGCATCGTCCCTTTTCTTTACATTACGTTATTTAGCTGATGCTGGCATCCAAAGTGACTTACGGCAGGGGTTAAGGGCCTTGCTCAAGGGCCCAACAGCTGTGCAGATTTTATTGTGGCTACAACCGCAAGCCTTGTGGATCACAGTCATGTACCTTAACCACTACACGACAGGCTGCAATAACAGGCTTGCAATAACACAAGCTTGAAAAGATTTCTGTTTTTGAGTGGATACAGATTATGGTGGTTTTGCCTGGAGTACTTAAAACACAATGGAGCCACAGCCACAACACTGGACAAACCCCCTTTAAAATTAGATGACAATGAGCATTCTGCATAGTTTTTTCTAAGCTATGTCTAGGCATTTTTCCTTTGGAGACACGAAAAAGACACAAACTAATTATTATGGGTCTTATGGGATGTAAAATATTCATATTTTGCTTAGTAAAGTATACAAAACTTTAAAAAGTGTTTGCGCTTTCCCTCGCCTGTCACCCTCCCCCTACCTCTCCCGCTCAACCTCAACCTCTCTCTCCCTGCACTCAGACAGAAACAGGTTGTGAAGATCGTAAAAACGATAAGTATAATAATCACAATAATAACATCTTGTATACCAATATATCCATTGAGGTCCATTAACAGGAAGTCAGTTCATATGATTTCAATATCCACTCGGCTCATCAACCTACTAAGAATGACACTACATTTGTTGACCAACGAACAAAATGAATCTGAATCTAACAATCTCATAAAACAGTGCAAGGATCAGGAGAAACCTTATAAATCCTGCCTGCTCCACAGAACTACTTCTTGTAACATATGACATCTAATTAAGATTTTCTTTCCCCTCACAGTATTAAAACAGGCCTTTGTTAGCACTGCAAACACAGCGGGTTCTCCCATGACGGCCAATGGCACATTCGGGTATCCGATCGCGGCAGTATTCACATCCTACTTGTGCGTGTAATCAGAGGAACCTTCAAAGCTACACTTGCCCTGAGCTGAACTGCCGGAGCGGCACATTAAGGTCCAGTGAATAACCTCAACAAGACGGGGGCCCAACTGCACGGCAGACAACTCCAGAAAAAAAAAGAATGTGAATAAAATCAGTTGTGAATCATGCTGGAAAGCCGTAATATCGCTGTAGCAGAGCTCAACGTTCTCCCTGCAGAACATAATAACTACTCACACATGTCGTGCTGCGTATAGGAATCCAGCCTAATCTGAGAGAAAGGCATGCAAAGTCGCACATAGATTGCACAGACATACATAAATGAAGAAAATGCTTCTTAAAATCTGCTATAAATTTACTTGAGAATGTGCCAGATGGACAAAAACAGATATAGCATGCCCCTGGATCGGATTGTGAGTTGGCATCCACATTGCTGCAAGGCACCATGGGGGATGGGCTGCTGCTATTGTGTGGGGTGCTGTTTACAGGGTCTGAGCCTTATATACAGGCCACTGTGGTTTCCAGACTTAGCCAAAAACAGAAGTTTGATCATCGGTGGGAGCGCATACTGAAACGCATGAAATACAGAGCGATGCGCCCTTTTAGCTTTGCGCCAAAAAGAAAAGAAAAAAAAACGGTCCGTCAGGCTGTTTTAAGGAATGTGTGGGCTGTTTTGTTTTCCTTTCTTTAAAGATCATGTTGATTTTGTGGTGAGGAATGAAAAAAAAATCTGTGAAAAAGATTTCCTTATTTTTTCCTTATTCAAAAAAAAAGTTAAATAAAAAAAAAAAAAAAAAAAATCTTTGTGATCTGACAGTCCAAGTTACATTTTACACAAAGTTATATTAAAAACAATCAACATCGCATCCGCCAGGGTACGGAGGGGCAGTTTGCCTTTAATCGCTCTACAGTAACCTCTGCTGGTCAGTCAGGTGCTCATTACCAACTCAGATGTCCATAGTTGGTCATTCCAAATTAGGGTAGGAAAATAGAGTGTGTGAATGTTCTGTCCCATATTTGGCACCTTTTTTCTAAACTATTAACAATGTTATTTTCCCTTAAGAAAAAATTAATTTCAAATTATTTGCAGGAGTAGTAATTGGATATTGGTAACCTGGCTAGCACATGACAACGTTGAGAAATGAAGTGTTAGCTAATGGCTCATATTAAAAATAAACAAGCTCATTCACAATGGGTCCTTCGCACAGGACCTTGCATGTCTGTAAAATGTCCCTTGGTAAAAATGTGGTTAGTATTGTTGAAATACAGATGGGTGAAGTCATAGTGGGGCCCCGGTGAGATAAACACATGGGGAAAAAAAAAGAAAAGGAAAGGAAACCTGGACTGTGACAAGGGGACAAGCTTATTTTCACACTTTTCCACAGACTTAAAAATGAGACCAACATGACTCCCTATACCTTTACATGCTGTTGCCCCACTGCATGTCACTACGATCTGGCGAGATCTGACCTTGTTTACAGGACAGGAGGTCCAGCTTTGGTCTCATTTGTAAAGCTATGTCATTTGCAATGACCATCAACCTGGTTTCACACTCCACAAACATAGCCACCTACCAACTAGCCTAACTGCTGGGGGAACGCTGATGGAAACAATGGAAGGAAAATGCATTCTACATCGAAAAATAAGAAAAAACCAATGTGACAACCTTTTAGAGTGTGTGGGGGAGGGGATAGCTCACTACCTTTTACAGATGGTCTGATGGACCAGTAATAAGCCAAATCTACTGAGCACCCAGGGAACACAAGAACACAAAGCCCATCCAGGACTCATTTCTCCAGCAGTCCCAAGTGCATCCAGCACCAGACAGAAGACAAAAAAAACCTTCAGCCCGTCCAGTTTGAAATGTCCTCACCTTCTTTGCGCTCTTCTTCCTCCCCTGCTTTGGCAATGTCCTCTCTCCTTTGCTTAATGGCCAGGAGGTCCTTCTTTAGCTGTCGAGCCTCCTTACGCAATTCATCGCTGCAGACAGGGGAAAACAACCCAACACATTTGTTTTCCAGTCTAATCTGGGAGCTAAATACAGCTAAAAGCATCAGCTCAATAAATAACAAATACGACCTGTCGTGAATCACTGACAGGTACAATCCAAGTGACAAGTGTCACAGCTAATTTCTGGGAAAGAAACAATACAAGTGATCCATTTTAACTTTATACATAACATAGTCCTCTGCTAATTACAATTATCATCAAAGTATGCTTTATTTATATTTATAAAAAAACAAAACACTTTTAATTGGTGAAATGATTGTACGAAATAAGAGACTCCAATTAAAAAATGAATGATACATTAGCCACTGGCCATGAACGCAAATAGAGATCATCCAAGAAAATCTGATCTGCAAGTTAAAAGTGAAGGAAACCCTCCAGGTTAGTGTGAGTGAGAGGATTCATCATCATATATCCATTGTATCCACCTTATCATCAATCAGGCAGTTGCTGGGGTCCTCCCCCCCCCCCCATGGAAGGGAGTGCCACCATGCTCCAGGCCTTCCTCATGCTCTCCGACACTGATGCCATCTATGGAGGAATTTATATGGACTTTCCCAAATGTTTCAAATGTTTACTTTATTTTCTTTTCCTCCCCATGTCACACACAAAAATATTCCACTTAATTTACGATTCCTGTAATTACACTGTGCCCCTCCACCCTCCCCAGTCCCGTGCCTTTCATAAGTGAAGTTCTCCTGTGAGCACCTTCCAGGATGAATTCTGAATCTGAGACGAGGGCTGGGGCACAACCTGAGGTGCAGTCTATTTACAATATAAAAGCCTAAACACTATCCAAATGCAATCTTTGTGAATTACAAACTGGCAACAAAATGCATGAATAAATGACTGAATAAAGCTGCCATTAAATCTTGGCTCTTACCAGCGTCTTATATGTTCTGTATTATTCCTGTATTGTCTGTATGAATAATTTTCTGTATCATTCCTGTGGTCTTGGTTTTGGGTCTAATTTACCTGGAAAATTGACAGTTGAGACGTTGCCAGTGCCGGTGGCATGACAGGATCAAATAAAGAGGTTGCAAATAACTGAATGCTAGACATTCATAAGCCATTCCTTTACAATCATTTACTCTCATAAATTTACACTCACTGAGCACTATATTTATTAGACTTATTTATTAGACTTCTACTGCTGTAGCCTATCCACTTAAGAGTTATGATGCATTGTGCATTCAGAGATGCTTTTCTGCATACCACTGTTGTAATGTGTGGTTATTTGCGTTACTGTCACCTTCCTGTCAGCTTTCATCTTCCATCTCCTCTGACCTCCTTTATTAACAAGGCCTTTCTGTCTGCAGAACTGCTGCTCACTGGTTTTCTTTTTTTGTGTTTTTTTTGCACCATTCATTGCAAACTCTAGAGACTAGTGTGCCAAACGACGCTGTCTGCCACCAACAATCTTTCGACAGTCAAAATCAGTTAGACGCAATTTTTCCACATTCTGATGGTTGACGTGAACATTAACTGAATCTCCTGACCCGTATCTACATGACAGTATGCATTGCATTGCTGCCACACAATTGGCTGATTAGATAATCGCATGAATAAGTATGTGAAATAAAGTAAAAATGTTCCTAAAACAGGGCTAGGTGAGCGTTTATATTTATTATTTCTACTAATGGACGTACAGCTTTCTACACAGCACCATCTTGTCATTTCGTAACATTTCCAAGCATAATGTGATATCCACACATTTTAATTGGATAATCATTTTCTTAATTATAGGTCTGTCACACATTCGGGCTGACTGTTGAACAATGATTGCATGGTAAGTTGTTCAAGAAACACGCACATATGGGCAGGGGTGTTCAGATGAAGAAGACTGAAAGGTGCACAAGTAGGTCTACACTTGCTTATGCAAAGAGACAAGCCTCTGTGTTCTGCCATGGTCTCAGCCCACTCTGGCTCTAGGGAAGACAATCCCAAAGTCTTACTTCCGTCATCAATGAGAACTCCATGAATGGATTTCAGTGATATTACATTCCAGGTTATGGGGGAAGCTCAGGATTTCATATGAGAAATGTGGCTGTGGGGGTTTGTGCCTTAAAGCACCATTAACTTCCTCTGAAAAGCCAAGCTATCATGATTTACTGACCAGACCAAGAAGCCATATCAATGTCTCTCATTTGCCATACATTTTAAGCATCTAACACAAGACTCTGCCCTGCAGAAATTAATATTATAGTGATTGAACATGCAATTTAAACTATATGCAAATGTAGTAGTAGCCTTTAGAACTTCTGCAAAACATATAGTGCCCTATTACACAAGTTACTCATTCACATAAGTGTTCAATACAGCTTAATTAACCATTTAAGAGTGTGCGGTGCACTTTTAAAACCAGCACTGAGCACCTCGTCCAACAGCAACATTAAAAAACAAAGCCCATGAAAGAGAGTCGGGCCAGTTATTCCAAAACAGCCTGCTCCGGGCCACTCACTTCATTAAAGAGTGAGCACAAGACTGGGCAAGTTATTAAAGCAAGCGATGAAAGAGGGGACCAAACTTCAACACGAGCATCAGAAATAAACTTTAACAGCAAGAATTGTTAATAAATGCAGTGGCGCCTTATGGGAATGAGTTTTGGCCATGGCTTCCAGGCTGACCAGGGTTCTGGCACCACAAGAAGGGATGCAGTGGTGGAGCCTATGCAGCTCAGCTGCGTTAAACTGCGCCTGAAAACGCTTCATATCATTCCGGGTAAAGAGGTACCGATCCTTACCCTGGTGGCTTAACGCTCCGAATAAAAACAACATCAAGGCGAGGAAAATAAATTGGAAAGGTCCCGTCAGAAATATTGTGTGGGTTCACACTTCACAGACTCCTGTGCTACGGTCAATCACTATGGGATTATCACCACTGCCTCCCGACGTAATTCTGGGGCAATTAACTGCACGACTTCTGAACAACTTCTGCCAATCTCAGAGATTGGAAAACATCGAGACCATGTCCAGACCGTTACCATAAACTGCTGGCTTTCCGATTTATATGTTGAAACGTACGGTATCCTGAACACGCTCGCACCTCTGCGGTAGGTGTGAAATTAATGTGCTCTGTTCGTGGCCCGGGAGCCATTTTATTTGCATGACATGGAGCTGAATTACAGCCTGGAGTCTACATTTGGCCATCATCTATGCCAAAGAGGAAAGCACATCCCATAATAGGTTTTGCTCAAAATTCAGAAGTCACGCCATTGAAGATCCACATATGATATGCAATGTTTTACTGGCAGCACGCTGAAGGATGCGCTCAGTATGCTCTCAATTTGAGAGGAAAAACATGCAGACAACATGACTACATTTTATTTTACATTTCAATTTATAGGAAGATTTTCTTTTTTCTTTTTCCAGAGACTACACGATTTTCAAAACGTCACTTGAGCAGACCACTCCAGCCCTATCCCTCTGCATTTCAGGGCCACTTTGTGGGTCCCCAGATTTTCAGCCAAAACATCCTTCTGCTCTGTTCAAAGCTTTGTGACTTTGTGATCCAGTACCGTAAATGCCCTTTTACCATGGAATCTGACCAAGAAGCTGAAAAGGATTTCATTACCCTCTTTACAATGCACTGCACCCCTGTTGAGTGTTCTTAAACTGGGGTGGCGAGAAGGGGGAAGAGAACCAGTGTGAGGAGGACAGGAAGGGGTCCTGTCCATTTCCCTCCAAGCAGTCACAGATTTTCAACAGTGAACACCATTAAATTATTGGCTGCATACACATAAAAGCAAGTCCTCACACATTGAGCTTTGCATGCTCAACCATTCCCACACATTTATTATTATTATTATTATTATTATTATTATTATTATTATTATTATGCTACTAGACCACACAGACGGGCAGCTCATAAAGGTGGGCCGCACTGCTGATACAGGCAGGCGGGGGTCAGGGCTGGCAGGGCCTGAAGGATACATGCGGGGGGTGGGGGCTGAGAACAGCAGCGATTCCCCACTTTATTGTTCGCTTTCACTTGGCTGAGAGTGCGGCAGGTTATCTTCTGTTGGGAAAACAATAATATTTTTATACGCACTGACAGCTCTGTTTTCACGGCGCTCCGCACAGGTAAGCTGTGCTGCCAGGGACATAAGCCCAGAAACACGGGAAGCATCTCCTGCCCAGACAATGGCTGCCTTTGTTCCTCACATCTGCTTCTCTGAACCACCTCTCTCTCCTTTTTCCTTTCTTTTCTTCAGCCCCCTTTACCTCTGCCTCCCTCCGAATAATCCTCGAGCCTCCTGAACTCCCCTGGGGATTTCATGAAATAAAAGATTGGGAGCATCAGATTGGACCAACTGCCATGATGCAAGATTTCTCAGTACTTGTAAAGGACAGAAGATTATTAGTATTATCATCATTATTATAATTAAATATTTACTCATTTTAAAGCATGGTATATCCCTTTAAATCTACTACTGCTGCCTGTCCAGTGTTTATAAGGTGGGAGGTATAACTTCAGCCAACACTGAAGTACTCTACAGTTGCCACTCCAAACAGCCAGTCAGCTCCGGGGGCCGTTTCTGAGAAGCAGCGGTGCCTGTCACTGCTGGAACCCTCAGAAGGCTGGAGTCTGTATGCCTTCACTCTCGTCCCAGCACGGGACGCCAGTCTCATTTCCTGTAGGGTCCCCCTCTTCTGGGAAGAACGGCTGGATCAACAGAGGCGGCCGGAGATGGGACGGGTCATCCGAGTTAGGGACGGGCGAGTGTTTGAAAACCCGATGCCACGTGTCGAGTTTAAACTCGTTATTTTCACCTCGTGGCAAACATCTTGCCAATTCGACACTTTTCTCTTCCTGATTGTGGCCAGGACTTTGCCTTTTTGTTTCCCCATTCTCGTCCAGTGCGATTGCTGCACTCCCCCTGGGTAAATGTCCCATTACAATGCACTACATTTTCATTTTCCATTTCTTTCTATACAAGACAAAATGATAGGGACAGCATTTTGGGTGGCCTCTACAAGTAGATTAAAACCAATAAATTAGGTCTTGGAGATTAGAGCTCTGAAGAACATGTTGTTTGACGTGTTATGGCAATGTTTCCCAGCACAACACACATATCATACAGGTGCAGTACTATGTGTGTATCTCACACACATAGTACTGTACATGCATCATACACACATAGTACTGGACCAGAATCATACACACATGGTACGTGTAGCATACACACATGGTACCATTATCATACACATATGGTACCTGTAGCAAACACACATGGTACCTGTATCATACACACATGGTACCATTATTATAAACACATGGTACCTGTACCATACACACATGGTACCTGTACCATACACACATGGTACCTGTACCATACACACATGGTACCTGTACCATACACACATGGTACCTGTACCATACACACATGGTACCTGTATCATACGCACATGGTACTGTACCTGTATCATGTGCCTACCACTCATCATGTCAGTAGAGCAGTTTCAATCTTATTTTATTTGAGTGTGAGTATAAAATAACAAATAATGTTTATTTTAATTTTCTTATTTACTCATTTACCTTCCACTAACCTTCTTTTGTTCCTCTCCATTAAAATTAGACGCAGGCTTGGAATTGCCTTGGCAAGAGAGCCAGTTATTTTTTTTTTTACAATAAGAAACTCAAAAAGACTCACATGCACATGTACGGCCTGGCCAAGGATAAAGAGATTTGGGGTCAAATTCTGAGGATTTTTACAGTCCTACAAGTGCCAGGTACTTGGTCAGAAGAGGTTGCCTTCAAAGCTGAAAGCACACACAATTCATTACTATGACGGCCATGAACCAGGCAGGAAAATATTAATAGTTTTCCTAGAGAATCTTGACAGACAGTTCTGGTTTGATTATGACAGTATACTGTATAAACAAAAAAATGCTTGGTTGCTTTAGTCCTACGTAAATAAGAAATAGGATTAAGCATTATTTTGAAAACATAAACATTGTTGAGAGGAAGGTTACACACATTATGTACCTCAGTATCGTCTTCATTATAATCACAAGCTGTCATTTTACATTCTTATTATTTTTTAAAATACTAAATCCAAATAAAACTTTTGTAATGTTTAATCCTAAATGCTGTTTAAATGCTATCAGAACATTTACACTTTCCCTAGGAAGTGACTGGGTAAATGAAAAGTGAAACAACTGCCAATGAAAGATCTAATGGTTAATACTGTCTAAATGTTCACAGAACATTCCTTATTATAATTGAAATGGTTAACAGCAGAATTGATCAACGAGTGACTACCAATTGATGATCTAATGGTTCATGCTGTCTAAATGTTCTTACTTTCTAAGAAAGTAAACAACTGGGGATGAAATAACTCACATCTTTACACCAGCCATTAATCAAGACAAAGCGCTTCTGCTCTGAAACACATTCATGACTATCAGCATTCAACAGGGAATCGCATCCAACAAACTGGAAATTTTGCTTGCCTTGACCTGCAGTTGTTTACAAATCATATAAGACGTATCCCAGGCAACAACCAAACAGGCACGTCCGTGGCCCCACTGCCAGTAAAATAGAGGCCAGATAAAAATGGGAGAAAAAACCCTGAACACCTGTTAATTCACTCCTCAGGGCTAAACAATTACCTCAGAAAGCTTGATTCACAACCTGAGAAATCCTTCTTGTTCCACAGGTAATATCTTACCTTCACTGTCTGAATGGAAAAAAGTTCACTACATTCCAGCTGTAAGCCAGATCAGTCCCATTTTATTTAGAGCAGCTGCATTTGTGTTTTCTCCCAATAACAATTTGGCCAACACAAGTTTTTCACAAGTGTGTTTTCTTCCAAAATTGAGAAAGAAAATGATAAATTAAACAAAATAAAGACCCTGGTATGTGTTAAACAAAAAGTTGTCTGGCTGTTTATTAACCAAAGACAGGCAGTACACAGCTGTTGCAGTGTGACACTTCAGAGGGAAATGGAAGCTACTGAGCACTCATAGCTGGAATTGTTGGTTTATCACCACCTTGTAGGTAATCACCCCCCAACACACACACCCAAACACAGGTGAGTGAAACATCTTGTCGATATTTTACTTAAATCAACATAAGGTTTTGCTTGCTGGTGAATTTCCCATAATTCACTTGGAAATCCTACAGTAAAAACTTAAAAATTGACTGCAGTTTTTAAATCTTCAGAAACTGTGCTTTGGAACCTGGTATTAGCAATATAACAATTTAATCTATCATTCCGATGTCAAGACTCAGCAAAACATCCTGACAGACATTTATTAGGCTCTACTCTTGTTCAAAGGTGAATGAAAATAACAGGCCAGAAATGCCTCCATATCTGTTATTAGCTTCCTTTGGGAAACCACATTACTCACAAATGCATCACCTCCGTTTCCTCAATGACCACGTGCTTTCTCTAAGGCCAAGCAAACCACAGACCACAATGTGTCCCACAATGTTCCGAGAAGCCAGTTTTTTCATCCATTTGGATTTTAGCCTTTCTCATGCATTTTTTAGAATTTGGAATACTCTGTTGGCCAGCTTGGCTTTTTAACCCTTTTTCTAATGGACCTATCCTGAAATTTCTGTGGTTTTCAAGTTTCCTACCTGATGCTCTTGTTATACTTAAAGGAATGCTATGCAAGATTTATTTTGTTGCTGAGATTACAATCAAAAAGATATCATCCTCTGTTGTCAAGTCCGCCCCCTCAAGATAAAACAACTAGATATTTTGCTCTGGCTATTTTGCATTTGTCTAAAAATAAAACAATGGCATTAATACCAGTCATGCAGTCAGAATTATGCCAAAAAGCTTGACAGACATACATACATCCAATAGCCAGAACCTCCACTTTGCCACCGCATGCAGCAAAGTTAAGGGCAGATAAAATAAGTGGACGGATAAAAGATGGCGGATGAGTTAAATGTTCCTTAAAGGAGCTGAAAGCGAGGAGCTAGGGGACTGCCAAAGGATCCTTGAGTAAGGAAACGCATGTTTGCGGATTGCATCCCCCGAAGCTAGGAGGAAGAAAATGAAGGAGGAGGTAAAAAAATAAGTGATTGGAAAGAGGCCCCTATCTGACTAAAAAGCCCGTCACTGTGGCAGCCAATCCATCCACGCTTCCACTCCTACTTCTTTTGGGCCATGTGCTTTCCAGATACAGCCCACGAAGAAAAATCCCTTTTAGAATAACAAATACAGGTAGGTAAGCAAGGACTGGACAAATTGCCAATGCACCATAGTAATGACTGAGCATGGTTGTTTTATGATATTTTCAAGAGTAAAATCCTGCATAGAATACCTTTAGACCTAAGGCCGCCACGTCAACCTTTATAAACATTTAATAGAAAAGGTGCAACGTACCTGCACCTGTGTCCGCCACCAGCTTCTCCTTTTCACTGCAGTCAGGCAGGTCTGAGTGGCATGGTCACTAAGCCTGAGCAGCTGACTACTGCAGTCAGGCAGGTCAGAGTGGTATGGTCACTAGGCCTGAGCAGCTGACTGAGACAGACTGCACTACAGTCAGGCAGGTCAGAGTGGCATGGTCACTAGGCCTGAGCAGCTGACTACTGCAGTCAGGCAGGTCTGAGGGGCATGGTCACTAAGCCTGAGCAGCTGACTGAGACAGACTGCACTACAGTCAGGCAGGTCTGAGTGGCATGGTCACTAAGCCTGAGCAGCTGACTGAGGCAGACTGCACTGCAGGTGCCCGAGCAACCAGAGGAGTCACTAATAAGCAGTGAGACAGGGAAAATCCCACTGACAGAAGCCCTGCCAACCGTGCCCTTTCCCGCAGCACGTCGGGAATCGTGTAAATCCCATCCTGTGGAACTCGAGTCCGCAGTAACAGTTGCACACATTGTTCGGAATTACACACATTACTATTCGAGCAATACAGATTGCAGAAGTCATAAAGTAAAGGAGCTCACCACAAACACAGTCTGAGCCCTGCACAACAGACTGGGCTAGCTTTACTGGACCATTAGCCCACCAAGTCCTCAGTGTCGGGACCGTGGGTAGGCCCAGGTCGGCCAGTGCTTCTCAGATTACCACTGAATGAGCATGTTCACCGTTATGGCACACTTAAGGTTATATTAATGTTATAAATGGACTGGCTATATCCCTTCCTCACATTATGCATATCCTCATGATTTGCGCCAAGGACCTGCCTGGTAAGGCAGTGAAACACCCAAACCAGTCATCGTGCTATTTTCACACACTGTAGGGTGTGGTTGTGAGGTACCTGAAGTGCAAGCGCCAGTGGCTAAACATTAATGTCTTCTCTGTTACAGACTGGGATGAACTCATTTCTTGGACTGCATGCCTTTTTTTCATTCTTTCTTTTTTTGGAAGGGGGTTTTAATTCAACATGAACAGCATGATATTCACTTATAAAACAGTTTATGCCGTTTTGCTACCTCTTAGTTTACTTGTCAGTGTCTTCCTAGCTGATGTGAACATCGCTGGTCACAGTTGTTGTTTACTGGTAAACTCTTTTCAAATGGTCTGGCAGTGGGTCTCCACACCACTGCACATACTGGTCTACATTCATTTCGCAATAAATAATAATAATAATAAAATTCCTCAAATCATCCAAAATTAATCCAGCAAAGGGCAGTACGGATTACATAGCACCAAAATGCCAACATCAGTGAGCACAGGATTAAGTGTGAAATCAAGTTAAGTGTGAATCACAGAATTAAGTGCGAAGTGGTTCAACCTGAGACCTGCCATTACACCTGTGACATTTGTAAACCTAAACCAACTGTTATATGGGCTGCACCAACCATGAAATGAACCTGGCATCAGAACAGCAGAGGAACAATGCTTTAGATTGGGAGTCTGGGGTTACAGCGTAATGTTTGCCTCCACCAATGTTTTAAAGGGCAGAGAGAGTTAAGTCCAGAGTGCATATCTGCTGTGAGGGTGACATTAAACGGTGTGCTCCCCCCTGTCCATCACAAATGGCACACAAAAAAATAGCAAAACTTTTAAAACTTTGCAGTACATACTTAGATAATTTTGCTTGCTGAAATCATATTCATTCTGTGGATTTATCATCATTAATATGGTAACCTGTTCAAGTTGAACATTTCCAAGTTCAACACTTTGCCATGACAACACACACCCTTTATCAGACCAAAACCGATCAAGCGCAGCTACTGACTTCATTTATTTTCAACATTTTCAAATACCTCCCTTTCAGTCTGAAATTTTACAACCCCCGTGCAGTTTTCCAGAAATCCTGCTTATTCAAGACTCATGCAGAACAGCATCAAACCACAGCTCTGCAGACTGAAAAAGCATACATACTGCTTCGAGAAAAAGCAATAACGTGTCGTCTACATTCAAAATACAGAAATGTGAAGACTTGCTTTGGAAAAAAGTACTTTAATAAAAGATAAAAATGTTGTTGTTCTTAACATACATTTAGTTTTTGACATGTTGACAAGAGGATGGAGCTTTTGCTTAAGTCTTATGAAATACTTTTCTGTTTGCATGTCTACAAATAGAATATTGTAGCTTGTTTCTGTTCAAGGGCACCTTGGGTGGTAATGAAAAATTAAACCCAGACAGAGCTTAGATGGACATGCAGAGAATTTATTAATAGACACTGGAAAGGCCATTAGCCGTCAGTGTGCTTGCTACACCACTCGACCTACCCCACCTACTGCCCCCAAAAACATTTTTTCAAGGTTCTTAGAATTTGAAACAAAGTAACAGTAGCAGTGAAAAACGTTTAACCCTTTGGTGCCTTCGGTCATTTCACAAGTCATTTGTGGTCCACACAACAATTGAACAAACGCATAAACCTGATCATTGACGGCATTAGCAAAAAGTTGTGTGGACATGTGGGAAGGGTTAATTTCTGAAGAAGAAGGGAGAAGAGAAAAAAAGAAAAAGAAAAAAAAAAGCAGTGCAACTCGCCCTCCAAAAAAAACATTACCCAGAAGAAAGAAAAACAGGCCGTGTGAATAAAACGTCTTGTTTAATCTCAGTCCTTTTAGAATGTATTAATGAGAGCCGCTCTTTGAAGAGGAGCCAGAGTGTGCCCCACTGTCTGTCACCCTCGCTCCCTCTGATCCATCAGCCAGGGCAGGGGGACGGACGCGGCCGCAAACACAATAACAGCCATTCAGCGCGCCCCCTCCACCTGCCAGCGCTGCCACCACAGCCCAACACCACCCGCCTGCATGTGGCCCTGCAGCTCCGGATGCCCCACACACATCCAGAGCCCTGCAAGCAAGGGGTGACTGAGAGAGAGACAGAGAGGCAGAGAGAGAGAGAGAGAGAGAGAGAGAGAGAGAGAGAGACAGAGACAGACAGAGAGGCAGAGACAGAGAGGCAGAGACAGACAGAGAGTAGAGAGGGAGAGAGGCTGAGAGACAGAGAGGCAGAGACAGACAGAGAGTAGAGAGGGAGAGAGGCTGAGAGAGACAGAGAGGAGAGAGGCTGAGAGAGACAGAAAGGAGAGAGGCAGAGAGAGAGAGAGACAGAGAGAGAGTAGAGAGGGAGAGAGGCTGACAGAGACAGAGAGGCAGAGACAGACAGAGAGTAGAGAGGTAGAGAGGCAGAGACAGACCGAGTAGAGAGACAGAGAGGCAGAGACAGACAGAGAGTAGAGAGGTAGAGAGGCAGAGACAGACCGAGTAGAGAGACAGAGAGGCAGAGACAGACAGAGAGTAGAGAGGTAGAGAGGCAGAGACAGACCGAGTAGAGAGACAGAGAGGCAGAGACAGACCGAGAGACAGAGCTGTTCATCACTCACAGCTTTCCAGGGCTGCCAGCGATTGTCGCTCACTCAGACAATTCAAATAAGCCAAACCCAGGGAGCTCTGGGTGATTTACTTTTCATAAAGAAAGCGCACAAAAAAAGTGGTCTGGCCACAGACCAAACCCACTCGTGAAACCAGCACTGAACATTTAACACTATCCCACCCGGTCCAGGAGCAACGGGAGGAACTGACCCTCCACAGCTAGCCTAAGAGGACATCTTTTTGTTTTTGTTGTAAGAGGACATCTTTGTCTGGTGTGACAATATTTACAATGTTCTGTTGCCACTTAAGGGAGACAGGAAGTTTCAAACTGGAAGAGGAATTCTCTTAATTAAAGAGATGGCCACACATTTAATTGCGGCGGCCAACTTAGCTGAAAAAGGTTCCTGAACGAGCGCCCGTGCGGGCGGACACGCCAGAGAGCCGGGGATCCGCATGCCCAGGAGGATCTGAGGCACGCCGAAGGACTGCCAAGAACCACTTCATCCCCAACGCTTCCCCACGCAGGAAACCTCCTTCACCTTCCACTGCCAGGTCCAACACAACTGGATTACAGGTGTGGCCAATTACCAGATGAGACGCACCGTACCAGGAATGGAAGTCATAGTCCTCTGTGGGTTTCGGTCACCCTGAAATCTTTTTTTTAATTTTTTTATAAACAATTCATTATGTGCAAGATGACTGGCAAAGGCATCACTCTAAGAGGCAGCTCTCATTAAACTCCAACTTGTGTTATGACAGTGTCTTTGGAATGCATGTGATTTCATTGAGAAGGACAATGTGTGTTACCCGTGTGTGTGTTACCAGGTCTTGGTGAGGCTCCTCGAATAATAAAACTGCATTACTGTACCACTGACTGCAGTTGGAGGAGGGCCAAAGCAGAAATCGCCGCAAGCCATTCCAACTCTCATCATGATTTATACCAAATCAAAAACTGAACACAAAGAAGCCTTAATGTTTTTCGACGCATTTTTGCATCATAAAACAAATTGCAGCACATCTGTATGAAATTTTGCCAATAACCAATGTCTATTGAAAGCTTAATTCTAGTTTGGATGTATTGAAATCAGAGAATACACATTTTTTCACACGCCACTGAAAATAGTCACCCCAGGTCAGTTCCTGGCCAATGTAACTTCTCATACAGCGTCATGAGACCTTCATTTGTGAGATAACAACCAGGGACCTAAATTGCCATATTGAATATAACAGACTGCAATAATTAGCCCACCCTGGGGAAAAGCCCACTGAAATAGTGGAAAAGTTGAGTGGCACGCATTACTGCAGAAAGCGAGGCTGCCTCTGCGGGCGTCAGGTGGGTGGGGGGGTTAATGGGGTCCTCAGGCCGAACGGTGAGCTGGTTGAGGGCTTTCACGCACCCACACAAAGGCGGCTACCAGTCACAGGGACCCCCTGCCACTCTGCTCCACTGTGATGGATATTACATTACAAAGCATTCAGCAGACGCTCTTATCCAGAGCGACATACAATGAAGTGCATATTCTTTTTCCCATGGCGCATGAATGTGCGAATTAGTGAAAGTCAGTGCGCTCACTCAACTCTGTATCGTAGGCTGTTGTAACCCATGTGACACTGCTCACAAGCGCCTGATACGGATGCAGCATGTCCGTGGGGAGGGTAAGAGAACTTCAACACGAAACAATAACATAAAAAAAGTTTAGTTAGTATGTATTCTGTTATGCTCAGTGCTATGGGAGGGTGGAGAGGCTAACAACTAAGTAAGCAACAGACTACAGCACAGCCCCTGTGTCTCACTGCAAAACCTCAGCCAGTGTAACAGACTAGAGCACAGTCCCTGTGTCTCACTGCAAAACCTCAGGCAGTGTAACAGACTAGAGCACAGCCCCTGTGTCTCACTGCAAAACTCAGGCAGTGTAACAGACTACAGCACAGCCCCTGTGTCTCACTGCAAAACCTCAGGCAGTGTAACAGACGACAGCACAGCCCCTGTGTCTCACTGCAAAACCTCAGGCAGTGTAACAGACTACAGCACAGCCCCTGTGTCGCACTGCAAAACCTCAGCCAGTGTAACAGACTACAGCACAGCCCCTGTGTCTCACTGCAAAACCTCAGCCAGTGTAACAGACTACAGCAGCAGCAATTTCACCCTCTCTTCAGATCCAATCCACAATATAAAATATCTGCCAAAATAAAAATGTCCGATCTCTGAAGGGCTTAAATAAAGAGGCAATTAACGCACCGTCAGAACGAACAGCCACACCACATAAATACAAAGGGCGCAATGCAATACGCTTGAGGCTCAAGGTGCCTCCCTCGAAAAGCGGCCTAACTAATGCAAAGGCAGGCGCAGGCCAAGGACCACAGCTTTACAGAAGAACATCCCAAATTTATCTGCTGGCCCTTTCCTCTGGACTGACTTGCGGGCCCACACTGGGCTGTGTGCGAATGCATTAGCAATAACATAATTGAGGATAATTTGTTTTCTCTAATCATAACAGCATTAAATTACAGATGTTAAGTAAGGAGGATATGGAGAGAGCCAAAAGGCCTGCTGGCAGGAGCTGTAAACGCCATGTCCCAAAGCCATATGGAAGTGTTTTGTTTCCCCGGCCATGGCCTACCGGGTTTAACAGAAGTGGAGGCTACCACATAACGCTGCTTTGAGAGACCTTCTGCACTAAAAGGCAAGCTATATAAATGCCATTTACGATTCACCCTGCGCAAAGAGGCACATTTGACAGCGGCAATAACAACAGCAATATAATCCTATTCTGACATCACACAGTAAATAATGCACGATCAGAATAAAGTACCGTTTAAAGCACAGATTAAATTACACCACTTTAAAGACTCAAAAGTGCTTGCACAAAGACATTGCGGGGCGGGAGACTATACAAACCTTTCTTATTCTTTTAGAAGAATAGCACTATAAAATCAAATGGACAAGGTATAAAATAGTCACGATGCCTTCTGCTTTTTACTTCAAAGTGAAATAAAACCCTGTTTTACTGCTCATTGTTTTTCTTTTTCAAACATGGTTTTACTGTGTTATTGTATTGCACATTCAACCTGTTGTATGAAAAGCACTCATCATTTAAACACAAATGAACTTTATCATTATAATGTTTATTACTTTCTATTCAGTGCAATGTGTGGAGGGGTTGGCAGAGGATTACATTTGTTTTCAGTGTAATGACACGCCAGTTGAGTGGTTTGTCCGCATTTCATGTGAAAAAACCAGTACAAAATGCACAAATTCTACTCCTTCGACAAATACCTATGGACATTCCATATTGGGAAAAAATAACCAATTTGGGATGAGTAACAGGGAAAAATAGTAAGCAGGTGAGCACAGCACATCATAACTCCAAGAGGTTACAAGATTTAAAGGTATCACAGAAACTACCACTTCATATGGACTTTCTACACACATGAATGACATAAAACCTTTGTAAAACACAAAAATGCTAACCACATGTTTGACACACTCTATGATCCACTGGCCATAAATGCACACCCTGGATCTTCTGAAAGAAAAGCCCGTAATTCTGCTGTTCTGGCAGCTTCCTCGTGGTTATTTTTATCACTGGCAGGTGAAGAACGGAGAAGAGCTAGGGTATCCACGGTAACAGAAGAAGATGGGTGGAGCCGAGACGTCCAGCAGAAGCATTCCAGAGAAGACAGAGAGGCCTGGTGGTACTTGCGGTCAGAAGCACAAGCCTACAAACACAATGGCCAAGGAAAAAAGGATGTAGACTGAAAAAGCCTGGTCAAAGAGCAAAAGCGTTGGAAATAGACAGAGACTTTACCGGGGAAGAACCTCGGGAGAAAGACATGTGTCATCCGTGAAGGATGGCGTGCTGTAGAGTGTTGCTCCATGGTTCCCTGATGTCTGAGGTGCACATGATTTCTGAAGAGCGACAGACGGATCCTGCACAGGTCAAAACCTGCTTGAGTGATCAAGCACCTCATTTCCAGCGAGCTCTTGCCAAAATCTTTTTGGCAACCTAGTTTTTGGCATGTTTTTGGCATAGCATTAACAGGGTGAAAAACACTCTGTTGGCTTTGCTAGTACACATTGCAGCCTACGCTCCAAATTGCTGAACACCATAAGTGGTGTGCACGGTTTGTATCCACAGATCTTTGCATATGTCAGGCAATCATCTCGACAAGCCGTGTTGTCCATCTCACTCACGTTGACTATTAAGACGAAAAACACCACTCTTCTTAATGGCTCACTACTGGATAGCTGAGGAATAAAGGTGATATCACCTCCCAGAGAGGACACTG
Source organism: Conger conger (assembly GCF_963514075.1). Taxonomy (NCBI): domain Eukaryota; kingdom Metazoa; phylum Chordata; class Actinopteri; order Anguilliformes; family Congridae; genus Conger; species Conger conger. Next base: position 34,205,290 of record NC_083771.1, read on the forward strand.
AAATTAATCCTAGCCCAGGTCGCAGAAACATTCAGCTGAGAAGAAATCTGCCCGTAAGGCCCTGTTGATGCAGTGTGCTGAGGACAAGCTTCCTGTTGAGACTGCTGCAGCTCCAGCTTCCATGAAGAGAAGAGATATTAAACTGAGCTGCAGAACAGTCCGGAGAAAAGCGAACAGCAAAGGTTTTACAAGAAACAATATGTTTCATACGGATCCAATTGAGGGACACAAGGGATAGGGGAGTAGCCAGAGTCAAGGGAACTGGGCTTGTTTTGATATCACAACTTAGATAGGGAAAACGTAGCAGAAACTTGCAATTTTATGTTTTTTAGTTTTTTTTTTTAAACCTCTGAGGTCATTTTTGTCTGGAGTCTCTAAAAATACATTATAATTTACAGTCTACAGTCAAAAATCATGCACTTCTAAGCTAACGCATTACCATCTAAGGATGAAAAGCAAAAGGAACGGTCATGTGATTCATAAGGGATTATACACAATTTGGTCCTGAAGAAATTCAATAAATGGCATGATGACTCACTGTTAAACACTGTTATAACAATACGGTGAATTGCAACAGACCAAAGTTTTCACTTTAATCATACGTTATGCCAAGACTGGTGGGATGTTTAACGTTTGTGGTAGTGTCAGCAATCACTTTGACATAGATAGCAGTGGGGATTTTCTGTTCTGTTCACGTCTTTGTTAAAGCGCATCTTCTGTCAGAAGCCTATTGGAAGTTGCATTAAAAAGTACATAGTAATGTCTTTAATCCCTTCCAGCTAATTACTTATTGTTAGATAACAAGCAATCATGGCTTGACAGAGAAAATCAAATGACTGGCCTTGAACGACATCAGTGGGCTGGTGAGGCCTGGATTTCACTCACTTCATTTTAATAATAAAATGGTGTGTTTATTCCAAGCAGAAAACAGACACGACCCAGGGTTTGAGCTTGGAGATAACCCGAAAGGGAGTGAGTGACAGCTGTTAAGTAGCGGCCCTAGACTGTCGGGTTTCATTGACTGAGGTCATACTCTGCGTGAGACCAGTAACGTGATTCCATTCAAACATGCATTTAGGTTAGGAAGCAGTTCAGTGTCTAAATAAAATGTTTTGTCAGAGATAAATAAGCGCTAAACTAAGATAATGCAACAGAACCAAACAGTGATCAAGTCACTTTGACTAAACTATACATGTACAGAAGTCTACACCAAACCATCTCTCCATGCCTAGACCAGATATATTTTCCTTTTCTTTTCTTTTTTAATGGGAAAAAAAAAAAGATTGCTTCTGCATCTCATCTCACCGCAATGGCCATCAAAGTTTTACAATAAACAGAACCAGTGTTTCAGACCAAAAACACAGCAGAAGACAGGAACACTGTGGCCGGGACAGTACGGTAGGTTACTGTACGGCAGGCTGAACCAGCGTGGTTGCAGTACAGACATCAAGGTCAGAGGGTGCCTCAGTACTGGAGGGAGGTTGGGTTATCCTTGCTTGGGACTACCAAAAACGACAGCAGTGCCTGGTTAGCTGTGTTGTGCTGAACCGACCTGCATCTTATTGAAAGTTCACTGGGCAGGTCAGAGACAAGTCAACTCTGCCAGGAACATGTAGCGCAATAAGAAGGGGTGACTTCCATTCAGGGGTGACTTCCATTCAGTTTCCCCCCAGGACGAAATTTGTGCTCCATGTACCCAAAAGTGCAGTAATTATAACCACCTATAGATGCAATTCTGATGAAAACATAAGAACACAAATAGCAGGGCAGCTCATGAGAGGGGGGGGGCTGGTTCTCTCTGCTTTCCCCTGAGCTAGCCAGCATGATGAGAGCTGATTGGGACTGACTTCATGTTGGCAAAAGAGGAAAGAAGGGCCTCCTGCACTTGAACAGAGGCTGAGAAAGTCGCTGCTGACACACAGAGGGCCATTAGAAAACAGCTTTTCTGCCATTCAGAGCTCACAAAAAGTAGGATTTTGTCCTTTGTTAAGATGGACAGATGCTGTTGTGCTCTCAAGGGGACCCCTGAAGTCCCACTGTCCTGATTAGAATCCAATCTGGAAAGCAGCGCTTCAAAACAAATCATGGACGGACGTAATCTTAAAAAACGTGACCTTCAAGACACTGAAGTAGGGATGGACAGGTCTGCATGCCAATCATAGCCATTTCTGACCTGACAAGTTACTGACAGACAGATGCAGGGAAAGGGGTATATGAGCATAGACTGAGTCCTATAGCCCAGACATCTATAGTCTGGGCCATGTCATCAACAAATTATGATTATGAGAGTCTTCAGTGGCAAGGCAAAATGTGTTCTTCCGGCTTTGTCCCAATGGAGTAGGGCGGTCACAGATGATCCAGGTTACTTCAGCATAGCACTGCATAAATGCTCTCTTTCTGCTTCTCCAGGTTAGCCGTCATAACCAGCAGGAAAGGCACCTCCCCTCCAGTAAGCGCACTCACCCACACTTTGCCGTGTGGTCTGTGTGGATAAAGAGCGACCTGCTTGTGAGCGAAGCAGAGAAGGGTACGCAGCTGCAGGGCTCCCTGTGCAGGTGCGGCTCACGCAGCGGTGGCTAATGAACAGAGTAAAAGTGCTGATTTCAAACGGGAGCCTGGAGGGACTGACAGATGGGCTGATAAGCAGAATAAAGCCGGAGAGACTGCGCCCGCAAACCACAACGACTGAACGAAAAGACCACACGAAAGGAATAGAGGAATGCAATAATGAAATGATTTCATTACAAACCAAATAATCCTATGTTGATAGTGCAATTAGGCAGAAAAAAAAGAATGAAGGAAATGGGTTAAAAAAAAAACATCTGCTGCTGAAAGCTCCACTTTTAGAATGATTCTGGCTTATCACACATGTTTTATATTGTTCAAGTGTCAATATCTACAAGTTTTAATTATTAAATAAACAATTAATAAACAACGGTCACCAATTCAGGTGAAGTTACATTTCTAAGTCTTTCACCAGCCGGAGGATACTGTGAAGGATATGAGTGTAAGCCGTTCTGCAGTGAACACGCAGCCCTTTGAAGGGTACGTAACTGAGCACGTCCCAGACTCTATCAGTCTGAGTGCATCCCTGGCAAACCCGAGTGGTCTCGCCCTCGGATCAGAGCCACACACATGCCTGCTGGTCACCTCCTCTGCCCAAGCCCGGCGCACAGGTCAGCACCCATTTCAGCACCAGAAGAGAACGCTTTATCGAACCCCGCCGCCTATGGCAGATAACATTATTTTAAGGCCTGAAATTAGTCCGTTTGGGGAAGCAATTATATTTAACAAGACTTTTTTTTTTTTTCCCCAATCTGATAAAGTGAACCTAGCAGTTAAAAGCCAGTTGGGCTTTCAATAAAGGGAAGCTTATATTCATAAATTCTTAACAGGGTCTCCCGAGGCTGGTTTGAAATGTTGAAGTAATTACAGAAAAGGGGTCAGTGAACTCCACACACCAGGGCTACAGGTTTCTCTGAAGTATTTCATTTTCTTTGTGCGGGCCCGGGTGGGGGGGGTGGGGGTGACGGGGGTACGGCGGGTTGATTCATGTGGCCATTTACTGAAGCATCCTCCCAGAAAAGTAAAACTCCCGATTGCAAGGACATGCACCCTCCCCCCCCTCCCCTTCTCTCTCTCCATCCAGGACCTCACTGGCACAGCTCTGCTCACTGCCCCTCAGTAATTCTGCAGAGTAATTCCACTCGTGTGCCAGCATGTCTCTTTCACCTAGAGACCTGGGCCGGGCCCATTTGATGTGGGTCCAGCGGGCTCCATGGGCGCGTAATGGGCATGGCGGTATCACCGGGCCTCAGCCGACACCTCGGCGTCACCGGGGCGACCCTGAGAGCGGGGGTCAATAAAGCGCCGCTATCCTGGGAAGGGCAGGGGAGGGTGGGGGCTTGAGTATGTCTGAGTGCGACCATTACACAGGAATACATGCGCATCGCATTGACCTGCTATTCACCTTAGGCTGCCCTGCTGTTTAATGCTTATTTTGACTTATTTATTTTAACATCATTTGAAATGCTGGGGGGTGAGCAGTTGATTGAAATTCAGACGTATACGCACACAACAGGGTCGCTGTGGTGGGAGGCCTTTGTTGCCCTCCTGCCTTTAACCAGGACATCCACCCAGCATATTCACTGTATGTGTTTTGGGAGCCATCATTCAGTAATGAATGCATGTTGATGGAATCACTCAAAGATGTTCAGGTTTTACATTCAATCGGCTGGCTGGAATCACAAACTAGCAGGATAAGGCATGCTTTTCATTTGAACGTATGCAAGTGCAATTTTACTGCAATATTTTTTAACACTGTTGATGTGCATCTGTGCTACCATGGACCTCCACTTAACATTCATAATAGAATCATATAAGGGTAGAAGGATGATTCACACACAAACGGGTGGCTGTGAAATTATTAAATTAATATTCCAAATTTCTGTTGCATCCCTATTCACACTAAACTTATCAGGTTTGTGAACAAGAATATAATCCTCCTGCCCCTGAAGTTACCACAGCAAGGCCATCCTCAACCTTAGCAGGTTTTAAAAAGGACAACAGCGCCTTCCACTGGCTGCTCAGTGATGGTGCATCCTGTGGGATGCTGCCTCAGGCACAGTGGATGGAGGTCTACGCTACTCCACTGGAATAAAGACCAGGACATTTAGATCATATCTCTGTAAATTTACATCTCTGAATCTGATCTGATCCGATACTAAAATAGAACCCCTGAAGTTGGAAGCAAAGAGATTTAATTCATTCCCACACCTTTCAATTCAATGTTCTTTTCCATTACTCAATTGAATAATTGGTGATCAGAAAAGAACCATAGAACAACTATGACCACAGAAAGCCTGGCTACAAACACTGGTCGAAGAGGTCAATTTCATTCCAAGGATATTATTTCCCCTGCTTCATTTGGATGGATAAAGGTATATTTGTAGGTGATTAACAGTTCACTAGATACGATACCGTATTCAGAACTGTGCATATTTTGTGGAAACACAGATGTATCGAGATCTCACAGTAAGTGTGTGTGTCGGTAAAAGGACATATTAATTTAGCTCTAGAAATAATCGCCTTCACTACAATGGATCTGACCCCTTTAGGGCAGTGCTGCTGGTGAGCATTATCAGTGGGCTGCATTTCTGTGGTATTGAATGAAGAAAGATTTTTGCTGGTTTAAGTATTGAGAAATGGAAGCCACAACTCCCTCCTTTTAATAATGACTCCTGTATGCTTTGTCATTCATGGAGAGCACTGGCACTGTGAAGAATATGCATTTTTAAAATAATTAAAATGTTGGTCTTAAATGAATCCAAAAAAATCCTCAAATAGCATGAAATGTATTCACTGCCCTTTTACCCATTTCACATCTATGGTGAGAGACACTTTAAGCACAACATTTCCCCCTGCTGGACATACGCAGCACTGCCATGGAAAATACACAGAGATTTAATTTTAATTGATAAAGACATTCTCGAATGTCTGAGTATTGTCCTGTAGACGTGATGCTAAAAGCAGTGATGGTTCGTGGTAAACTCTGGCTGTATCTGAACACTGCGTTTAAGGAAAGCAGAGTAGGACCAGACGGACCCCCATGTACCTGCGACTGGCCTTCGGTCCTCGGTCCTCCTCCAGTGCCTCGGCCCCCTTCTGCTCCTTGTCTTTTTTCAGCTTGTTTGAGATGCGCTGCCTCATCTCCTCCCTGCCTTCAGCATCATCATCATCATCAGCGTCAAAGTCCCCTTCATCATCCTCATCCAACCCCTACGCCATGTGGAAAAGACCAAACGCCCAAATCAAAAACGATAGAAGAAATATTACTGCAAAGATTCTGTTCCTAAAATCGCTCTTCATGAATAGCATTACAACACAAATCAAACAAAAGTGAAATAAACTTATTTCATATTAATGGTGCTCATATTAATGGTGTTCATCGAAGATACTGGCAAAGTTCAATTATTAATTTAAATTATTCAACCATTAATAATAATATCCCAAATTATACAACTGAGACAGTGAAAATGCTTTTTCTCAGGTGGCAGGCCAGCAAACCGTTTCAAAACATGAACTTGCAACCTACCCCCGAGGAATCCCCAGCGTCTCGTATGGGCTTCTCCCTTTACAACAGAAGAAAATATTTACATTACATGATTGAACACAACACGCTTCCATTTTGTTTTACCTAGCAAATCTTGTGGCTGTCCTCGTGATACAACAGAGCTACAGACTTAAACTGCAGGGTCAGCGTGAGGTCAGCGAGGTGAGGACTCGGTGAGGTCACTCCAGTCTCCGAGCGACCCACCCTCCAACGGGAACCCCAGCACACCCCACAGAGCCACTCCACTGAGATTACACATGGATCAGAGGCGACCTCTCCCCACTGCTTAGAGCACGGCTGCTGGATTTGATTTACATATGTCGCACTTCCCAAGAAAATAAGCATTTTAATTCAACAAATCCAAAAAACAAGTGTTTTTGTAGATGAGCAAGTGTGAAACGAGGCCGCTCCTGTCAAGTTTGAACGTTTACGGCAACGTTTCCCCGTTTTATCATACCCGTCTATGGCCGGGACTGAGCTCAATCTGGGGTCGTCCTTCAGTAAATCATGGCTGCTTTTGCTTTTTCCTTTCATGGTCTGCAAGAATAAACACAAGAGGAAACACTTAAGGGCAAGCTGTGAAGGGTACTGAAGTCCCTCTGCTTCTAATTCTTACAGATCAGAGTCACTGCTTGAGGTTCAGAGGTGGCAATATACAGTAGCAAGAGACCGCTCTGTATTTAAGACCGGCCCAAAGCTTACTGAGAATGGATGTACTGCTAAAGGCGACAGGTTTTCACAGCTGTGGAACAGCTTGTTTCACAAGTGTTCGTTGCACAATTGAAGAACAAAGCACTCAAATACCCTTATTAAAAAATGCTCATTTTTAATGGAAACATGCAATAGATTTGCTGTAGGTTTCTAAAGGGAATACATTCCTGTTAAACGAGTGTGGAAACAAAACCTGCAGCTTAAACCAAGAAACATTTATCAGAGGATGGCACAATCACTCCTAGCAACCGAAAGTCAGTTGAAATGTCACATTACATGGCTCCCATCTTTCCACTTTGGACCAGGGAGTATTTACAGCAGTTTTCCATTAATCTGACAAGTTGGATTTGGGTATGGCACGGCTATGTTGCACAACAGGCTATGAAACTCACAGGAGCAACAGGAACAGCAATGCAGCACCAGGTAATTTAACGCTTGGTGGCCCACATCATTACCTTACTGACTTTATTCACCATCTCCTCTTCCTCTTCTGCCTCCTCTCCAAAAGACAGCAAGCTAAAGTTCCTGGTGGGAGATAAACACATTCCTCATTTTACAAATAAACAAAGCAGTGAGCCCTGGAAAACTGATCCAACTGAGCCAAATGTGAATATAAAGAGCCACGATTCACAGGTTATCAACTGGCATAGAGTGTGATTATGATGAAGAACATGAGGCCTATCATTATTTCCAGGGACATCATCTCAAATGCATGAACACTGTTGTCTCTATGTAATCAATGAGAAATTCAAAACTAAAGACAGAACCCCCAGAGTCAACAGCATGCTTGTGCACTCCTGCACTACATAGTTCACAAATTTAAAATTTGGGCGGGATTGGAGATGCCAAATAATAAATTGAATGCTACGCACACCTGCAAATACTTTCCCAGAAGAAAAGAAAAACAGTTGACATTGTTATGAAATAAGAACATTATTTAGATTTTTTGTCTTTTTGCTCTGTTGAAATAAGCACTTACTTTGTTGCTTTAGACTGTGATTTCTTCCCTTCTTCCTTATCTTTGTCTTTTTTGGCTTTTTTTATTTCCCTTGGAACAATGTCATCAAACGGAGAATACAGAACCTATGAACATGAAATATATACACAGTAAGTCTTCGCCAAAACAACTGAAGTTGACACAATGAAATCTGACATCAAATATCAACAAGTACAAATTTATTATTATTGAAAAGAACTTGTATAAATGCATGGTCATGGTACAGACCTCGCTGGATCGAATCTTGTGTGGATTCAGTGGTCTTTCATCGGCATCACATTCTACTTCCGCTAGCCTGAGCATGTTGTACACGGTATCACCAGTGATCTGTATTATAAGATAGACACAAGCCCTTCCTCAAGATCATGCTTCTGCTGTGAAGAACACGAGAGTAATACTGCAATATAGTCACTGGACACAGAAGACTGAAGACAAAGGGAAGAGCCAGGTTACTGTCAGGTTTAAGCACAGTACAGTATCTTATTTTTAGCATGAAACAACCCAGGTCTGATTTCTTTACAAAGGGATAATTATTTTTACTCACTTAAGTTTTCTGCATTTCACGTCTGACCCCCACACCAAATGGCTGAGACACAAGGCTTCTGTGTGATACACTTTTGAAATCCTAACAACTAGAAAAGGCGCACTAACCTGACAGGATATTATATACAAATAGAGCTCAAATTCCCACAAAACACAAATTAGCATTACTAGCCTTGATGAAGGCTTTGGCCAAATGTCCTAAGCATCCGTGTATGCACTGTTGACTTGGGCACTAAATAAATATGGTACAGATGAAGTTTGTCTTTTTTTAAAAATTATTATTATTATTATTAAATCAAGCCCAGCTTTGCTCTGCTGACATTGTTGTAATCATTCTGCAGTGGTACTTACTACACTGTACCTCAATGATTCTTGGAAGTTACAACTCCAATTCCGTAATAACAACTGCCAAACAAGAATTTAAAAGCATTTGGTCTACAATAATGCTTATTTTAAAATATTTCATACCTTTGATACCTAAGATCAAATTGCATGCAAAATGCACAGCGCAAATACAATATTTCAGTGTGTGGTCATGGGGGAAAAATATGGTCAGCACATCCTATAAACATTGGTTGCATGGTGATCAGCTTTGCATGGCGCTTGAGTGATTAAAGTTCAGATGGGTTTATATATCATATGTTTTTGCCATTGCACATTGTAATGCCTTTCCAGCAGCATATAATTATATTTTCAAAATTCAGTGTTCCTAAAACAACAGCCCAACCCAACAAGTACTCAGACAGCCCATTTCCCTTATGCCTTTACCTTTCCAAAAATAGTGTGCTTGTTATTGAGCTCATCTGCACGCCCAAGAGAGAAGAAAAATTGGCTGCCATTATCGTGAGGTCCTGCATTCGCCATGGCAACCAAACCTCTCCTGTTGAAGCGCAATCTGGAGTGGAACTCATCCTACAGTAAGAGAGGAGAATAAAATAAATTTCACTGGTATTGGATTTTAGGTAAAACTCATACTTAGGCCAATTTTTTCAACTTTGGTTAAAAAAATGAAAAAAAATTTTTTTTTAAAGCTTTGTGATTGGCATCCTGAAGAAAATTATTGCAAAAATTATTGGATATAATACAAAAGCAGGCATTAGAGACACAAAATCGCCAATCTCCATTGTGACCAAGATATTTTACAGTACACAAATATGATTCCTATTACTATGCAATTTCAAAGATTGCATTCAGAGAGCCATTCAGAAATGCCCTGAATCATGGAATGACATCCTGAAGAAACTAAAAACAAAATAACAACTTATGAAAACACGATTCATTGCAAGACATATTCATAACAATTGCTCTTGACAAGCTGGTTGGTGCCTTGCAAGGCAGCCAATGCACTTATGGCACAATATATATTGCATTTATTGAACAATAGGCCTGATTGTCTGATTACATGTCAGGTGCACTGCAGATCTGGCACCTGCAACAGTATATAAAAACTATAATGTACAAGCCTACAGTGGACAGTAGGTGCATAGATAATTTCAGAATGCATTTAAACACAAAATTCATTCAATTTCCGGGACGATGTTATAAAAAGATGGTTTAATTGTCTAGAAAGACTTTCCCCATGCAACAAGACTTTGGTTAGCTCTAACAATGCCCTCTAGAAGATCAGAACATACTGGAAAAACGTGGAAATAACTCTCTCACCTTGAATGGACGTCCATAGATGGATTCCCCACCAGTCCCTGTGCCGGTGGGATCACCCCCTTGAACGATAAACTCTGGCACCACACGATGAAATATTGTGCCATCATAGTAACCTACAGCATAAAGCGAAACATCAGCAGATGTTGACTAATATCCCACCTGCATGACACAGCCTCAATAAAACTGCAATTGCTTTAATAAATTTAATGTTGATAGCATGCAGTGTAAAATTGTCAAATATTTGCAATTAAAGGATACGGGATTTGGGGTTGCGCTCAGGTTACCTACCTTCCATGCAGAGCTGAACGAAGTTTCGACATGCCTTTGGTGCCTCTTTGGACCACAGCTCAATGTCAATGTCACCAGCTGATGTTTTTAGCAATACCTGGAGAAGTGTAACACTTAGCAAGCTAGCTAGTGATACAATGCAGCTGCACTTTACACTGTAACTGATGCTAAAAAACTAAATAACGTTATATTCAGCCTGCTAGCAACAGGCATACTCTTTCAGCAGTTGTGCTGCTGCACTGCAACAAATATGCTGATGTATTGCTTGTAGCCAATTATTGTATTATAGAAAGATAGTGTGAACTGTTAGCTAATATAGCGTGTGCGAGGGTATCACGCATGGATAACATGTCATTAGCTAGCTAGCTACATTCGCTAATTAGGAATTTAAGACTCAACTCTGATGGCTAGCCAAGCAGTTACCCACCTTGCCGTTTGTCGGTGGTTCCTGGATGTATATGTTACTCATTTTGTCGTTATATGCTACCGACTACAACATCGATAAAACAAAGAACTCTGCTCTTTTCGCCAGATAATGTCTGAAAACAAATTTAGAAAATTACATCTGCATTCCTGTTCTCCTTCTTCTTCTTCTAGTTTGGCAGTCTACGCCCGATCACTACATTGCTGCCTCCTATCGGTTTGGAGAAGCCGCGCTCCTCCTGAGCACCATCCAGATCTACAGTATACCCTGGGATATAAACCCGTTATAATCAAGAATTGAATAACTTTTTTTTCAACCACACTTTGTTGTTCTCATTCTCTCAGTATGGTCTTTAAACAGATATTTTCCATGTCCACATAAGCCTCTTCATGCAGGTACATGCCTCTTCCTCTCCACATCCCTCACATTTCCCATCCTCATGTTTTTTATGAGTGCCATTCTACTCCTGAATCCCCATTGACCCAGCCCCCCTGCTCAGGTTTACTTTCCTTTTCCTTTTAACAGTAGGCTGTATTTCAAAATACTGCCTACCCATAGTTTCCTCCTCCCATTCTTTCTGCCATTATTACATCTGCCACCATGCTCCACAACACAACTTGCCCCAATGAGACTAACTTCCAGTGGCACTTTTTAAATTTCCAAAATAAAAGCAAAACATCCATCCATCCATTATCTGAACCCGCTTATCCCGATCAGGGTCGCAGGGGGGCTGGAGCCTATCCCAGCATACATTGGGCGAAAGGCAGGAATACACCCTGGACAGGTCGCCAGTCCATCGCAGGGCACACGCACCATTCACTCACACACTCATGCCTACGGGCAATTTAGACTCTCCAATCGGCCTAACCTGCATGTCTTTGGACTGTGGGAGGAAACCGGAGTACCCGGAGGAAACCCACGCAGACACGGGGAGAACATGCAAACTCCGCACAGAGAGGCCCCGGCCGACGGGGATTCGAACCCAGGACCTCCTTGCTGTGAGGCGGCAGTGCTACCCACTGCACCATCCGTGCCGCCCAAAAGCAAAACAGTAACAGTAAAAAAAAAAGGAACTCTGATGTGGTAAAGCAAATATGTTATTTATGTTTGTTATTTAAACATTGTATTACTTTAATACTGTTACATTACTTTTGTACTTGAATACTTCCTACATTATCTACCAATTGGCTAGTTCTCATGACAGGTGTCCACACTTTCACCAATTGGGAACCTGTTGATTCACCTGAGTCTTTGTTCAGTTACTCTCTTTATGTAATTGTTTGCAATATAGTACGATGTCAATATGGGACTTTTATTCTTCACTGCATGCATAGCTACTGTTGACGTGGTTTAAGAGGATAAATAATCCCTCTAAACATGACAAGTACCAAATAACAGCTTGTTAAAATCCTGGGATTGCAATTGTGGTTAGAAGAGCAACCAGCATGCACAGGGGGCCCCAGGACTGTGTTTTGGAACCACTGCCCAAGAACATCTGTGGAGAGACCTAAAGATAGCAGTTCACAAATGCTTCCCAACCAATCTGATGGTGCTTGAGAGGAATAATGGGATACACTGCCAAAATCCAGGTGTGCAAAGCATGTAGCGACCCAAGAAGACTCAATTGCCAAAGGGGATTCTACAAAGTACTGAATTAAGGGTCTGAATACTTATGATGAACAATTTCTGCTTGTCACTTTTATCACATTTGCAAAAATGTCTAAAAACCTGTTTTCACATTGTCATTATGGGTTATTGAGTATAGATTGATGCAATACAATAAAGTGTCTAGAAAATTATGAGGTCTGAATAATTTCTGAAGCCACTGTTGCATTTTATGCAAGCGCTTGCTTGGAGTATTCCAGGTACTCCTGTATGACACGGGTCGAACATTTCCCCACGTTTCGCTCGGTTTTACTGCCCACACAGACCGAAACATCATTATGTGTCCGAAAAAAGGAGCGAGGAAGAGGAAGCCACAGGAAGAGAATAATAATGCTCAGAAGTGGACGATGAGATAAAGGAGAGGAAGGGAAAAGAGGAAAAAAATACAGTGGACTGCATGGCTCCATGTCTGCTAGTCACCGATAATTCCTCTCTTAATTCCCTTTTATGTCCTTCAATTGGATTCTTTCTTACATATTTCCTTTCCTTGTCCTTCTCACATGTCGAACTCCTTATGCCACAGTGAAAATTGCATCATTTCTTTTTACTGTGCTATTATATGGAGGCGAATAGTGTTTAACTTGTTTGAAGTGTTACATTATTAGAAATCCCAGAGAAACAAGTCCAAGGGCAAACGAGCTAACAATTTAAGGTTGATTTCGGTCAGTTCGACCAGTAGAAATCCAATGTTGCTTCTGAACTACTGGAAGCAGTTTTGTCGACGTCTATTTTACTTTGTCGTTTAACACGCAGACGCAATATGCCAAAATGGATATAGCTGGAGGTACGAAACATACGTTTGATGTTTCCCATCGGGCATATTTTGTCGATGCGCTCTTGGGAAGTTTTGAAAGTGGTTTGACTACGCGAACAGAAGACTAAAGATAATTGCATGGCTCTCCCAGGTACTTATTTTACTGAATAAAAAAAAGAGACAAACTGCTAATATACCCACCTAACTCAGTGGGATATTTAAATAACGAGTTTGCTACGATACAGACTACCACGCTTTCTCGATGGAGAATGCCAGCCATCTGCAGAGCAGTCGTTCTAGAATTCTCCATCTCGATGTGCCTGTGATGGGGAGATAGTTTAAAACTCCCGCTAACTGAACTGTGACCGCAACACTGTTTAGATAGCTAAGTTAGTCGAATAGTCACAGTAATCTTTTCTGTTAGTTACTTAGTTGATACTTTATCTTGTGAAAGGAAATGGTCACTTTCCCGGAACTGCGTTTTTGATCAGGATTTAACTTGCCTTTTCCGTTTAGAAAATGCTTTCGTAATTCAGCTTAAAGAAATGTATAGCTTGTTTTTATTTTTGCGGGTGTGGATCGAATGAATTATTTTTCCCACGTGCACGTTAGCTAGGTTGCGAAACTTACAGTTTGCGTTCTAATGTGATGAGACTCAGTGATGAGCCTTACTCTTTATGAGATCATTACAGACGTAATGATCTAATCTTTATATGTTCACAAAGGGTACACATAACGTCAACGCTAATTATACATCGTACGAAATCTTACTGTGGGTTTCGAGCAGAATAGTTAGCCATGTTCTCACTGGTCAAATAATAATCAAATGTTTCTAAAGTTAATATTCAGTTATGAAATGTATCAGTTGTTAGATCATTTTTCTCGATCATTGTTATTCTTTTCACACTTGCAGCCAAAGCAATTATTGGAACAAGAATTAAAATAATGAAAATAGTTTGACATGCAAATGTATAACTTGTTTATCCTTGCATTGTAGGTCCAAATAAGGATAACATCAGAGCAGGATGCAAGAAGTGTGGTTACCGTAAGAAATCCTTTACACATTATTTTTATTGGAGTGTTCAGCAGTAATAATAATGACAATCTTTGGCTTTATCTAGTGCTTTTCTCACACTCAAAGCACTTTACAGCAATAAGGGCAAAACTCACCTCAACCACCTACCTGAGTGATGCATGGCAGCCATTTTGCACCAGAAAACTTACCAGGCATCAGCTGAGGTGGAGAGGAAGAGAACAATTTTTAACCAGTGAAACTTGCTTTTTGTGATGAGTGTCATGAGATCTTGAATGACCACAGTCATTCAATCATTTGTCAGGACCTTGCAGGATCAAGCAAGAACATTATTATGTGTAATCAGGGTATATCCAAACCCATAGAAATACACTGATCATGCATTGTGTACAGATGTGTCCCAAAATTAACCTATGGGCAAGGTGTTGCGGACTTTATCTGGAGTTTATCGTGGCTACACCCTTACGGGTCCCAGGCATGTACCTTGGCCACTAGTTTTCAGGCTGCCCATTAATCAAAGCCTCCTCATTAATGCTATGTAAATGAGGAAATTGGAACAGTAAGCGAATACCAGACACAGCCCGGTGAATGTCAGAACGGCAGAGTCTCTGACCTCCTTCAAGCGCAGACTGAAGACCCATCTCTTCAGGCTACACCTTTCCCTCACAATCACTGTGATTAGCCTTAGACCGTAATGGCACTTATGTATAGATATCGTTACTTGTATAGGTATTGTTGTTTTTATTGGCTGTTGTTGTATTCTAGCTGCCAACAGTGGTATGCTAGTTTGAATGTTGATTGTACTCTTCAAGGGTTCTGAATTTCTGTATGTTTACACTAGGACTCGGAACTGTACTGTCCTCTCAGGTCTACCTTTGCACTTGTTCTTGTGATTGATTTGCACTTTGTTGTATGTCGCTCTGGATAAGAGTGTCTGCTAAATGCCACGTAATGTAATGTAATGTAATGATGTGGATACTGCACACCATTGCTGGCTAAGTAGCCATGGCCCCTAGTTGGGTTCCTGCCACACACAGGGTTGGATTTGTCTCTGTCTCTCAGCGGGCCACCTGACGTTTGAGTGTCGGAACTTTGTGCGCGTGGACCCGAGGAAGGACATCGTCCTGGACGTGAGCAGCACCAGCAGTGAGGAGAGTGAGGAAGAGCAGGAGGTTCAGGACGCTGCACAGGAGAAGAAGCCCAAAGAGGGTAAGAGCCTAGCCCCCATTACACCCACTCTGTCTCATCCTAACCAGAGTGCATCTGTATGTACTTTCAAAAGTGCAAGCATTAGCTCATCTCCCACTGCAGTTAAAGACATTTAACCTTGCTGATTGTAATACAGGTATCACACATTATTGATGTGCCATCACATGTCTACACCACAGGCATACAGCACAAACTGAGTGAGTGCTCAGCACTTGGACTCAGGAATTTCAGCTTGCAGCTGTATTTATTTCTGAGTTTCAGTTTTTTCTAACTGTTTAGAGTTTCTTTGTTGCCATGTAATCAAACCTTTTTCTTGTCATTCAATCAATCAGCACTATCTTTATTTTATCCAATATACTTTTCTTGAAATTGGAATTTAAGTGATGTTGTTTTGCTGCAGGTTCCCAAGAGGATTCTGGGAAAGCACCGCACAAAAGGAAAAGTAAAGACAAATCTCACAAAAAGTTAAAGAGGTATCTATTTGATAAAACTTTTCATGTGACCAACCATCACCTGCAGAGTCATTGGCTGTTTTTAACTGTTGCACAGATACTACATGGCCTTAATTTATTCAGGTGTTCCAGGGTTACAATTTGAAATTGCCATGGTGCCCTGCAAGCTTTTTGCAACTTATCAATTGTTTCTGAGTGGTCTGCCTCCCCTCTGCTGTTGTATCCTCAGTATTTGTGTGTAGTAGTGTGGAATGCAGTCTCTGGCAGAGACATTTTGGTGAGTTCACCCACAAAGACTGCATTATGAGTGCATAGCAGATTATCAGAGGACATTGCAGCAGTGGGACAGGACAGCATGTACCACAAGGAGTTTCAATTTGCTATCAAAGGCGAGTAAGGGAATCAAAAAACTTCTAAATGGGATAAAGGTTCCAACCTTAGAAGAAAATAAAGTAGAAAAGACAGAACCTTTAGATGTGACACTATTGTAGACACAGTCACAGTTAATTACATTACATGTCATTTAGCTGTTGCTTTTCTCCAAAGCAACATAGAGTTGATTAGACTAAGCAGGAGACAGTCCCCCTTGGAGATCTTATCGCTTATCGTGGCTACACCGGGGATCTAACCACCAACCTTGCGGGTCCCACTCATGCACCTGAACCACTCCAGGCTGCCCATATCTGCTCTTAATAGCTCAGCATAAACCATGTCAAGTCATGTTATCTTTGTAATGAAATTTAATACAAATTATTGTATTGTATACCCCCAGCCCCCCCTTACATGATGTTCCTTTGCACTTGTACACTTTTGCATATTGTCCGAAATTATTTTGGGTGACAAGGAGCCTTACGGGGGATGCAGTAGGCCTCATAGTGGCTGCCATAGAGAAATGACACCCAATGAAAGGGTGATGTTGTTTTCAGTCTAATTGGAGACACATGTCCCCTCTACAGGGCATACTCATCAAGCGATGAAGAGGAACGGAGGAGAAAGAAACACAAGGCACATAAGAAGAAAGGAAAAAAAGAGAAGGAGAAGAAACGACACAAGAAAGAGCACAAAAAGAAGGAGAGGCATTCCTCCTCATCTGACAGCTCCCAGGACAGTGACTGAGCAGAGCAGTCGCAGCTTTCTGAACTCACGTTAAACTGAAGTCTCCTTTGTTTTCTTTTTGAACAAACACTTGCAGACATCAAATTCAATGTGAAATGGGGGTGTGTATAAAATGTTCACATCACTATGATTGTTTAATGTACAGCTTGTTTGGAATGTTCTCTGATCAATTAGCCTGTATTGGTCTCTTTAAAGACGCCAAATGCATGCTATTTTCAATGAGAATATCCCATGCTTTGAGGGGGGCGTATTCCCATGGTATTAATTTCCTTTCTGTAAGACGAGGATGATTGGTTGCGTTTTTTCCCTTTGTTCCTAGTTGGCACCAATGTTTTCTAATCAGAGAAATTACCCACTGTGGGTTCCAGGGTTTCTCAAGCTTTGCATCTTTCTTTTATAAGCAGACCATTAACAAAATCTGAAGGTGTAAAAACTGAGAATGCCCCAATTTAAAAATATTTTGATGTGATGTCATTTATGTAATGCCATTTATCAACAGTAGACAACCTTGCAAGTATACTTAAAGTCTTTTTTTATTTCAGATCATTCAATGAGTCACATTGCTTTAAATATTTAGATTTCTGTTTTCAACTATAGCTCATGTTTGTTCAGTACACATGTTTTAATATTCCTGATGTAGTATAGTTACTTCTCTTCTATGTATTCTATGTAGAATGATGTGCTTCTCTACTGCCCTTGTAAACACGGTGTCATACTAGTGTAATGAACACCTCTATTGCAAATTTTTTATAAGGCTGTACTGTCTAGATTTGTCACCCAATGCAGATGACTAAAATAATCTCTTAGGTCTTGATCTGTGGGCTGTTGGATTGAATTGCTAGAGAACATTCTGGAAAGGTAAGAAGAGGATGGAAAGAACTGGGGCAGTTTACCGAAACCTCTGGCTCGTACATAAAGAAAAATTAACATTGATTTCCCTGGACTTGCTAGGTTGATATCACAGTGAATCCTACAGAAAAGAATGGATACACGCTGCCTTGGTTAAGTGTGTAATGGGTGAAATGAAAAGATCACCTTAATTGACAGAAGAACGGAACGCCTCTTGTTTGTTACACAGAGAAGCTGGACCCGCACAGTCTCACAGTCCTCCTGGACGACTCTCCTAAGCTTGGTCACTTGGCGACATTCAAGTTTTTGTTGCTTCCTTAAAGTACAGTAATTACTGCTTTGATCTTTTCCCCTCTCGGGAAATGTATAGAGTGGCAGCTTGATGCCTTGGTGAGCGTGTGTCTATTGGTCAATTCTTCTTCCATGACGAAACAAAAGAATGGATACTGGCTGCCTTGAGCCTCATAGTCTTGGCCTGTCCAGATAAATCACACACACTTGCCATGCCAGACCGGTGGTGTTTGTGGGCAAATTTCCCAGTTGGCGACTTTCTGCAAACAATATCAATTATCTGCTTCCAGAGCCTTAAGCATCCTTATCATGGGCCTTTATTTCACAGGCATGCATCTGCTTTCTCACCTACTAAATAAGCAGGCAGATCTATCGCCAATCTGGCAACAAGATTTAAGTTTCAGCTAAGCCCTGATTTACGACAATTTGCATCTTAATGCATAAATACAAAAGAATGGATACTGGCTGCCTTGATTAAGTGTGCAATGGGTGAAATTAAAAGTACTTAATCGATGAATGGAATGCCTCTTGTTTGTTACATGCTGGACACCAATCTTAAACTCGGTCAGTTGGCTTCATTCAAGATTGATTTAGTCAATCACTGCTTTGTTCTTCCCCAATTTTCCTCTCGGTAAATGTATGGAGTGACAGCTCGGTGTCTTGGTGAGCGTGTCTATCAGTCGATTCTTCTTCAATCCTTCATTGGTTGCATCTCATGTTCTTAGGTCCACGCTCAGCTCTCAGCATGAGCAAGAAAAAACTGCCACTGAACAGGTCAAGATTGGACTATTAGATGAGATTACATAAATCAACACTTATGCAAGAGTGTACCCTAAAGTGGACATTACATCCTGGTCAGATTACAATCTTAGACGAATCAAATAGAGCTATAAACACAAAGAAATCTAAGTTTCACTCCAACTTCCAACCACAATTGCAATCCAAGAATTTTATCCAGCTAGGTTCTTTTTACAATTGGAGGGATTACTTACCCTCTTAAACCACATTTTGTCAAATAGCTATGCATACAAGTTCATATTGTGCTTGAGCTATATTGCAACTAATGCGTACATTTTGTGGAAAAAATGTATAAAAAGGGGTAAAGAGTCAATCAGTCGGCCCCTAATTGGTGAAAGTATTGACACCTGGCTATCAAAACTAACCATTTGAAAGATGATGAATAATTCAAAGGCAAAGCAAATGATAGCAAGGCAAACCGACATTGTGTTGATACGTTTAAGGGCAAAAATACAAATGAAATTAAACAAAAAAATTCACCTGTTGGTTAACCTCAGTCTTTTTTCTTTTCTCTTTTGTTATGTTTTCTAATGTAATTGTTTGTAATAAGTGCAATATGAATATGCTAATTTTAAGCCATTGCAAAGCTATTTCTGGCATAATGTGGTTTAAGATAAATAATCCATTTTTAGATTAAAAACATCCAATTAAAAAGATTTACTGCTTGTTAAAATTATTCGTTGGCAATTGGGGTTGGAACAAACACCAGCATCCACAGGGGTACTCCAGGACCAAGTTAGGGAACCACAGCTCTTGAGCACCAAGAAGTGTACGGTTTGCTCACTGCACATGCTCAGATGTGTTCTTGGTCACATGCACAACGAAGAAACGCAGGGTCATGACGTAATTTGGCAGGTGGACCAATGCAAAACGCTTGCAGTTGCAAGGAATAAGATATGCAAAGATAACATCCGAGCATTTTTGGGAAATTAAAACGCCTGTCTCTGTATAAAAAATTTTTTTTAGCATAGATTGAACATCAATTTTAATTTGCTATCAAACCTGAATGGAGTCCAATGGAAAGCGTTTTGAGCCCCTAAATTAACCTGCTCCCACGTTCAAAATATTGGTCAAATCCCGCCTATCTTATTGATGTGCGAGAGGACCAATAGGCGTCGTGTACGTAAAAGCGGCTCTCCCCATCAGTCAAAGTTCAAAACTGGAAATCATGGCGTCTGAAACAAGTAGTGCAGAGCTGAAGAGAAAATTGGATGTTGATGAAGAAAACGGTGGTGATGCTGGAGACGAGGAATGGGTTGGTCCGATGCCCAATGAGGCGACACATCAAAAGAAAAGAAAAGGTTAAAACAAGTACTTGTATCCAAGAATTGTAATTTTGGTATCTAAATAACCAGTTAACGTTAGGTAGACTAGCACGTAATAGTTACCCCAAGCGTACCTACAAGCATGCATCATTTAATCAATGCTAATGTAGTTGGCTACTAAATACTAAACAGTGTAACGGGATAACACACGGATAGTCACAGACAACGCAAGACTGTAAACATTGTCATCATTTTACAGTTAACTGAACGTTTTGTTAGCTAGCTAGCTAACGCATATTTGTTTGCATGGATTGGAGAGCTCGCGAGTCGTAGCAGATTAGTTTGCTTCTAACCGTTAAACTCAGCCAAGTTGTCTATCTATTTGTTGTAGGTAGACTGCTTTTGAAAAATAATGTATCAATTATAGACAAAACTTTATTTCTTTGCTAGCTACCTAGTTACTTTCACGTTGGCTGAATACATTTTTGTCTTATTAACATTTCCGACAGTGCTGGACTATGAGCGCGTGTACCTGGATAATCTTCCCTCTGCAGCCATGTATGAACGGAGCTACATGCACAGAGACGTCATTACTTATATTGTCTGTTCAAAGTAAGTCCTGTTTTTTGTAGTCTAAGCGATACAAGGATATTTTCCTTCACAATGCGGTGCATAACGTTTTATTTCACCATTAGTCCGTTATATCGCTTAACCGTCTACAGTCATGGGACTGGTTTTCTCTGAATTTGACAATTTCTTAAAATTCTATCTGTCAGACTGGGTAATTCTAGAACTCCACCTGCTTGGTTAATTGGGATAGGAAAAAAAAACTGATTATTATTCGCATTACCATGAAATTTCAAGGGATATTGATATTGTCAATTTTCCATATCAAGGAAAAGGTGACCCTTTGGCTTGCAAGCATTTCCAGTTTTCTTTCTGTTGAAATGTTTAATTTTCTGTTAATGTTCATCCAACCTTACAGAACTGACTTCATCATCACAGCCAGTCAAGATGGCCATGTCAAATTCTGGAAGAAAAAGGAGGAGGAGGGAATTGAGTTCGTGAAACACTTTCGCAGCCATCTAGGTGTGTCTTTTGTTTGTTTGTGTGTGCGCGTGTGTGTGTGTGTGTGTGTGTGTGTGTGTGTGTGTGTGTGTGTGTGTTTAAATGTTTTAATTTACAATCAGAAGGAGATTTGTGGAGACGTTGATGGATGTTGTGTCTGTGTGCTCTGTCCCTCAGGTGTGGTTGAGTGCATTGCAGTCAGTGCGGAGGGTGCTCTGTTCTGCTCTGTTGGGGATGACCAGGCCATGAAAGTGTTCGATGTGGTCAATTTTGACATGATCAACATGCTCAAGCTGGGGTAAAGCAGTGTCACTTGCTCTGGAGAGTTCTGTTTTTACCCTGTTTTTACAAAATCAGAATTTTAAGTGTCATCCTGTATTTTTTCATCTTATTTGATGGCATTTTTGTATCAATATGAATTCAAGGTCTTTGCATTCTAAAATGTATTTTTTGTAAGCTGGTTTTCATTTGTGGTGTTGGGTAAACCTTCCCACCTTATATTAAAATATGATGACTTGCTTGTTGTGAAAACCACCTCTAAAATCCAAAAAGCATCTTTAAAATTAGGTGTGATGTGTAGCTCAATATTACCATGTCAGACAACATTGTTGGCCGTCTGTAGGTAGCCGCAACTACAAGATTATCTTCAAATATAAATAAGCACTCAATGTGCTCCTAGTAGCTTCATATCAAATGGAGTGTGAATATGAACGTTTGTGACCACCTATATCACTAAATGCACCAAGACCAATAAATTATGGGGGTAATTTCAGTGGGCCTTGTGTTTACATAAAAAAAAAAAAGATTTATATTTCTTTCTTGTGACGCAGCTTCCATCCTGGCCAGTGTGAATGGATCTACAATCCAGGCGATGCCATCTCCACCGTGGCCTGCTCGGAAAAATCTACAGGGAAGATCTTCGTGTATGACGGCCGCGGAGACAACGCGACACTCCACACATTCGACAAGTTGCACTCCTCCCCCCTCTCCCAAATCCGTCTGAACCCACGTTTCCGGGTCATCGTCTCCGCTGACAAAGCAGGCATGCTGGAGTATTGGACTGGCCTCCCCAGTGAATTCAAGTTCCCCAGACAAGTTTCCTGGGAATTTAAGACTGACACAGACTTGTACGAATTTGCCAAATGCAAAACCTATCCCACCAGTCTGGCATTTTCGCCTGACGGCAAGAAAATGGCCACCATTGCCTCGGACCGCAAAGTGAGGATTTTCAGATTCCTGACCGGGAAGCTGATGAGAGTGTTTGATGAGTCGTTGACTGTAAGTTCTTACTCTGGATAGCTCTATGCACACACCCCACTGAACCATTGCCTTGCTTGGGGGGGAGGCAGCCATTGTGATTGCATTTAAACTCTGGATTTTTCTGAATATGAATACAATGTTTGGCAAAGCATAAATAATGTTTTATACTAATAATTCCTTCGGAATTTCTTCTCTATTTGTTTTTAGAAGCTGATATATGTTGCTGTGATAATGAGGAAAATGTAGCCGATAGACTTTCTTTTAACTGACTTCTGATGGGAGGGGGGTGGCATTCATTTGTGCTCATGAGGCAGTTTTGAGGTAGGCACACACTTTGTGCACTGCTATGCAAATAGTTGCATTTTGACTACTAACATTCACTTAATATGAATGTCTAATTGCAGAGTGAAGTAGACGCATTGCCTTTTCTTTTCTAGCTGGGTCTGTCCGCATATTGTGAAACTTAAAGGACCACACTTGGATGTTTGATAAAGCACACTATGCTATACATTTTGTGTAGCCTACGTTACATTGCTGCAAACCAATTTTCAAAGCATACAACAGCTTTAGTTAAATTCATTTTTCCTACCATCCAGACAACCATTGGCTCCCATTAATTTCCTTAAATCTACGCCATGAAAATCTACTTGCACAATTGCTCGATTGGCAGTCCGTCGTCCTGAGTGGAGTTGGTCACACAATACCTCCGTTAAACACTAAAGCTGTTGTATTCGCACCATTTAGGTCATGCTCCAGCGCAGTATTTGTGTGACTCGGGTGATTCTGAGCCCTTTTCTCCCTCTCAGATGTTCACAGAGCTGCAGCAGATGCGACAGCAGCTCCCCGACATGGAGTTTGGCCGCAGGATGGCCGTGGAGAGGGAGCTGGAGAAGGTGGACGGCATTCGGCTGACAAACATCATCTTCGACGAGACGGGACACTTTGTCCTCTACGGGACCATGCTGGGCATTAAGGTCATCAATGTGGAAACCAACAGGTACCCTCAGATGGCATCCATGGAATCGTGGAAGCCGTGCAATCGCCAGCATAGAGATTGACGTTTCGCTTCACCGAGCCAGCTGAACTCTTTTGAGAATTAATTTGGTGTAAAGAAACCACTGGAAGTTGCCATTTAGATCTAATCCATTTCGATTTTTTGAATATATTTAATCAACACGCACACGCAATTTCCTACCTATGAATCTTCCTAGCATGGCCTCTGATGAAAAAATAAACTGTCTCTCAAACTTTCTTGTACTGGTGACTGATTTTGGTGACCTCCTGCTCATGGTCTGACTGGGTCAGCTTGCTCCAGATCTTTCCTTGAAGCCTGTCAGTCAATGTTGGGTCATTACAAGTGGGAGGATTGTGAGCGTGTGTTGAGACCTGTTCCTCATGCCCCCTCTCACAGATGCGTTCGGATCCTGGGAAAGCAGGAGAACATCCGCGTCGTGCAGCTGAGTTTATTCCAGGGCATCGCCAAGGCTGCCCAAGCCGCCACCACCATTGAGATGAAGGCCTCGGACAACCCAGCCCTGCAGAGCAGCGAACCCGACCCCGTCATCTTCTGCACGGCCTTCAAGAAGAATCGCTTCTACTTGGTGAGACGCACGTGGATGTGTCTAAAGTGGTGCTGCATTTTCTGAATGAAAAGTTAAATGTGCTTTGCATTTTGTGTACACAACGTGAAATGTGTTTTGAATTTTGTCCACATTTTGTATAATGATGTATAATCAATGTAATAGATTTATAATATCATTACCGTAGTAATTCTACACTACCAAGCATTTTGTGGCCACAACTCGGGAGGGAGGACTAAGGTACAGTCTAAGAAGGTGTCTTCGGCCTGCGTCAAAATATGGTGAGGGATTCTGATGTTCTGACCATGGTAGGCAGTTCATTCCACCACTGAGGAACCTGAACAGCGAACAGGTGTGAACTTGCAGTCCGACCACCTGGTGCTCGTAATGAGGGGACTCTTGCTGGGGAGTAGGGAGAAATGAGTCTGGATGTAGTACAGTCTGGATGTACAGCGGGACAATCCCCTTAGCAGCCTGGAATGTCAACACTTGTGCCTTAAAGCAGACGCGTGCTGCAATAGGCAGCCAGTGGATGGCGATGAAGAGTAGGGTGACGTGGGCTGGGCTGAGCTGACTGGTGGTCAGGTCTGTCTTTTCAACAGTTAGTAAGAATGTTCTACAACCGAATAAATATGACCATCACACAACCATTTGTTTTCTGGTTGCTTTGATATGATAAGCCTACATACAGTAACTTCAGCAAACATGGTGACTACCCTAGCTAGCTGCGTGTATACCGAAAGCAGACGATGTGATTTGATTAACGTTAGCTGGCTGGCTAACACTCAGGGGAGAGAACATTAAGAGAGGGGCGTAATGATGGCCCGTTTGTTCTAAGAATGTTATACTGAGCCATTTGCATCTAAACATAGCTTTAAAAGAAATCTAGCAGCAGCACCAGAAGTTCAGCAGTGGTGATGCACTGCCACTACCTCTTTGTAGCAAAACACTGCCATTAATTGTAATGGTTTTTTTTTGTTTTTTTTAAATAAATGAAAATAATTTACAATTTATAAAATCTTTGCTCATGAAATTAATTTAATTTTGCATTGCACATTGTAAAAAATGGTTGTGTGATGGTCATTCCGTTCTGGTTCCTCAGTGGTGGAATGACTTGCCTACCACTGTCAGAACAGCAGAATCCCTCCCCCTATTTCGACACAGACTCAAAACCCACCTTTTCAAACTCTACCTTAGTCCTCCCTCCTGATTTCCCCTGCCCCTCCTTTCTGATATCCCTATCCTTGTCTTACCCCCCCCCCCCCCCCCCCCAAAAAAAAAAAAATGCACTTATGATGACAACTATGTTTAGAACAGCATTTCATTTCATGTGTATTTTGCTAGTTCTGGATGTGATGCTTTGACTTATGGTAGAACCTATGCACTTGTAAGTCGCTTTGGATTAAAAGCGTCTGCCAAATGACTAAAATGTAAATGTAAATGTAAACCAGTCTAGCTCATTTTAATCTATTTTCCCTCATGTCCTCTGCTGTTCTGTTAATCACAGTTCACCAGGAGGGAACCTGAAGACACCAAGAGTGCCGACTCGGACAGGGACATCTTCAACGAGAAACCGTCCAAGGAGGAGGTCATGGCTGCCACACAGGCAGAGGGCCCGAAGAGGGTCTCAGACAGCGCCATCATCCACACCACCATGGGAGACATCCACATCAAGCTCTTCCCTGTCGAGTACGTTGCCTGCAGCAAAGCCACACCAGTGATTCTAAAGGCTGAAAGGCCGTTTATAGAAAATACTTTTTTTTTTAAAATGTGATAATTGTTTTTCCCAGGAGCATGATTCACAGTGCATGTATAGAGGTCTTAATGCATTATTTCCCTCCAGATGTCCAAAAACGGTGGAGAACTTCTGCGTTCACAGCAGGAACGGCTATTTCAACAGTCACATTTTCCATCGTGTCATCAAGGTAAGGTGTCCAGCGTTCCCAGAGAAATGCTGCTCCAGTGTGCGATTGAGTACAGTTCTTTTAAAGCTGTTTTTGGAGACCCCAGTGGGCTGGGCTGAAGGATACCTGTGTCCCCCCCCACACAGGGCTTCATGATCCAGACGGGGGACCCCACTGGAACAGGGATGGGTGGGGAGAGCATCTGGGGCGGAGAATTTGAGGACGAGTTCCATGCTACGCTGAGGCACGACCGCCCCTACACGCTCAGCATGGCCAACGGTGGCCCTGGAACCAACGGCTCCCAGTTCTTCATCACTGTCGTCCCTACTGTAAGAGCACCCTTTTATTACCTGTGTGTGTGTGTGTGTGTGTGTGTGTGTGTGTGTGTGTGTGTGTGTGTGTGTGTGTGTGTGTGTGTGTGTGTGAGTGTGAGAGAGAGAGATTTGTACTACATTTTCTTCTGAGCAAGAGAAATAGGCTGGAGTAAACATTTTGTGATCTTAGAATTATCAGGTTCTATCTTCATTCTGAATAGTTTTGAAATCTTGAGCTTCAAAGCTTTCACATGCTAACACCGCAACACTGAAATGCAGGGCAGTATTAAAAGTAATACCCTAAAAGTACTCTGAATATACAAAATCATATCAAATTACCCAATAAACAACATATCCATGACACAAACCCCAAAAATTATACGGTCTCGATTTGTACAATGAACTGAAGGGAGGTTCATCAGTTTGACTCAGTTGGTTTTGGCTGACCTGTAAGATGAGGCTGACCTGGAGCCTCTTAGAACAGGGTTCAGAGAGAGCAGCATTTAAATGGAACAGTTACTTGAATCGCTGCAGTGGATGTTGCATTAAGAGTGTAACCTGTTTCTTTGTAGCCCTGGCTGGACAATAAGCACACGGTGTTTGGGAGGAGCACGAAGGGAATGGAGGTTGTCCAGAGGATCTCCAACATGAAAGTTAATCCAAAAACGGACAAGCCCTACGAAGACATCAGTATCATTAACATCACCATCAAGTGAACAGAAAAGGCTTTGTATTGCATTTTTTTTTTTAAAGCTAGTTGAATTGAAATGTACAGAATGCAAATAATGAATGTAAGACAGAAATACCTTCAGATGTTGTCTTTGTAATCTTGACTTTTTAACTGCAGTAAAGATAATTTCCTAATGCCTGTCTGCTTCCATTGAGGAGAAAACAACAAGCAAGCAATGTGTGCAATGACACAATTG
This sequence comes from Conger conger, assembly GCF_963514075.1. Taxonomy (NCBI): domain Eukaryota; kingdom Metazoa; phylum Chordata; class Actinopteri; order Anguilliformes; family Congridae; genus Conger; species Conger conger. Next base: position 34,232,511 of record NC_083771.1, read on the forward strand.
TCATGTTCATCAGTTATTTAATAGCATAATGTTAATATTGAATGGTCTAGAAAAGAAATGAAGTCCACAAGTTACAAATGCTTTGGATGAGCACTGTGCTTTGAGGGGTTTACAGAAGTTAAGCCAATGATGTAATATTCACAAAGTGACATGGAATATTATCCTGTTTAAGAATGGGAACTAAATTCATACATGCTCTGTAAATGGGTACAAGCAAGGTAGTAAACATTACATAACAATGATGTTGAATAAGGATAGTATTAACTCAGACCAACACTTTGAATTTTCTTCTTTTTTTTTTTTAAAGCAAAATGAAGGTTCTTAGTACAATACACTCAAAGACCTACCGGTATATCCTTGTAACAAACACAAATGTGACAAATTTTAATGAAAAACACCAAAAATTAAAAATAGAGCTGGGACTACTGCATCAATCTATTGGATTTTATAAGCAGTTAACGTGCAAAATTTACTCGGTTTTCTTTAACGCAATTTATAATGCCAGACAACAAACATGACACCTTTTGAATTTTGCTCAAGGATTTCTATGCTTTCATAAATGGAGGTGAGCTCTTCCACTCCCACCCCAACCACAAACTATGAAAAGGAAACCACACAATTTATTGCCAATTGCCAGCAGCCAATAAAGGCTTTTGGTCTGCATATCTATATTATGCATATGAACTCACTGGTGCAGGGGCAGCTCAAGTAAATTAAACTAAATTCGTATGTTAACTTTATAAAACTTGCATGATGTAGTAAGTGGGCTCACAGAAATCCTCACATCTGCATTTATGTGAAGTTCTAATTTAATATATAAATAATCTTAGCTAGTAGTTTAGTCAGTTGTGTATTGCACATCAAAATGCCCTAACCCAGTATCAGCATAGGTTAAATAAAACCCTAGGACTATTGTATCAGTCAACTGAGTCATAAATGAGTCAATGCGTTGATGCACCATTAAGCCGTGAAGCAGTTAGTTTGAAAATTGCCATAGTCCCAGCCCTAAGGAAAAAGTACGTAACAAAAGTAGCTGCACGCATTCTAGTCAGGCATGAAGTGCTGAAAACAGCAGTTGGTCACAGATCTGCAAGTAACGGGGTCAAACCACAAGTCGTGGGTTCCATGGCATGGCTACCACGTGTCCATTTGAACTTCAAACAAATGCTATGGAGAGATGCCACCAAACTGCAGGCCAGTGCATCTAATGCACTCTGAACGTAACGCACTCCTCAAAACAGGAGGCGGGAACAGCTATAAACATTAATAATCTGCTTTACCATCACAGCTACGAGTTTCCTCCAATTCTGGTCAATTGTTTTTTTTTTACTTTACTATATACAAAAGTACTAAAACACAAATAATCTCAGTAAACTACCATCCTAGAGCAATACCAATCTGATGGCTGGATCACCTCTTCCTCAGTGGACCATCTTTAAGACTTAAAATTGGGACAGAATTGGAAAGCTTAACCTTGTCTGCTATATTACAAACGCATAACATCTCCCCCACCCCACCCCACCACAAGATGGATAATGCACATTAAATTGTTGTTCAATTTGAATAAGCCTAGATATCAGTAGGGGGAATGCAGCAGAATACTAGTTATTTCAATTGTTAAACTGGCAACGTGCTTCAACCAGCAAACCTGCACAATGGACAGGACATGAATGGCCCAGGCACTTCTTACACGACTGACATCTGAAGGGGGATTTTTAAAGCCACCAAGGCCTCAGAAATGGAGAATACTGGTTCAGCCCAAGAGTGAGCCACTTCAGACTAGGGTTCACCAGGGTTTACCAGCACATAGAAAGGGGGGGGGGTCAAAATCTAAAATCTGCCAGCAAGGGGTGTCAAGTAGCCAAGGCCCATAATTACATTTAAAAACATGGGAGAGTTCAGCTTTAAACCCTTTAGCGCTGGATGCAAGAGTATGAGCACAAACCAACAGAATGTGCTCTGTTTTCATCTGTTAAAACTGCACTTTGAACATAAGACTTACTTTGCACAGCTCACTGAAACCAAAAAGGAATTAAAATGATCAGCATCTCCATTTTCACAATTGAAGGGGAAATCAGGCACTGAGTTATGTGATCTCTGAAGGGGGCATATCCAATATGTGCATAACATTAATAGTGGCGAACAGCAATTTTTTAACTGGACATGTAACAAAGAAAAACATGCTGAACACCTGCTGTCCTCAATTATATTGTACACACACAACACTAAGGTTATAAACACAGAAACAACCTTAATTGTTAAATTATGCTCTAAAGTTAACATTTCCACACTCAGCAAGGTATGATGGAAATAGTCTCATAGGTGCGTTAGTAAGTTGTCAACTATCATTGAGCAGTTTGTTTCAATAGAGGGCACATCCAACACCAGCCTTGTTTATTTGCAAATGCTGCTACTCAAGAAACATGAAGCATCGACCTATGATGGACTTCTAGCTGCTGCTGTGTGCTAGGAAATGTTCATCACATCACGGAGAGAAGGTGACTGGGCTGGGCTGGGCTGGGCTGAGGGAGAGGGCAGGTTCCAGTGCAGAGAGGTCAGTGGGTGGGGCCTCAGGCCACGTCCAGGACGCCTGCAGCCACCAGCTGCCGGGACAGCCAGTCCAGGCCCTCATGGAGGCCCATCCCGCTGCGGGCGTCACAGCCCTGGATGTGCCAGCTCCGCCCGCAGCACAGCTTATGAAGGCTCAGCAACTCCGTCATCTCCTCCACCGACACCGCTCCGGGGACGTCCTGCGCAGACACACAAACACGCACCCAACCGGCCTTTAAGGGGACATTCTAGAAAATGAGTGCTGTAACCGCTTAGATTTTTTATTTTTTATTTTTAAGATATTTTTTAGGCCTTTTTCAGCTTTATTGGACAGTAGAGAGACAGAATGGGAGCGAGAGAGAGGGAAAGACATGCGACAAATTGTCAGACGGTCGGATTCGAACCGCTGACGTCGCGGCTCGCAATGAGCATGCGGTCAGTGCTCTACAGGCTGCGCCACCGAGACACCCGTAACCCGTTTTTTTTTTTACTTTAAAATGTTGAAAATGATCATTGTCTGCTTAATATTATAACAGTCTTCCGCTAATATATCCCACGATTATAACCTCAGACTCTCTCAAGTGCAACTTATTTTTTACCTGTTTGTTAGCAAAAATGAGTAACAGTGCATCTCGAAGCTCCTTTTCTGTCAGCAGTTTAGCCAGCTCACTGTGAGACTCCATCAGTCGGTCTCTGTGACAGCTGTCAATCACGAACACCACCGCTATGGAAAGAAAAGAGAAATAAGGGCATCACAACCCAAATATTCCCAATTTCAAGATGCCATAGAAAAACAAAGCACATGCAGGCTTCTGTTTTGTGGTAAACTTAAAGGTAGAAAATGTTCTGCTTCTCATATTACAAAGATAAGCCATTCCCAAAACTGGAACAGACACAACAGAATCAATCCTTTCATGTGCTGTTGTTTTGTACATTTTTCCTGAAACGAAACAACATGGTGAAATACCACAAGCGCTGTCATGAATTATGTCTCGCTTGAATGTCCTTTGACCTTGCCAACTTTTTCAGTTCAGCATCATTATCATCTTTAACAAGAACTGAGAACATACACTTTGCCGTTGGGAACACAAACAGCTACACACAAAGCAGGAAAATGATTAAATGATAAAAAGGGTGGATACCTTGCGTGTTTAGATAGTAGTGTTTCCACAGCGGGCGAAGCTTGTGTTTACCACCCACATCCCAGATAGTGAACTTCAGATTTTTGTACTCCACCGTCTCCACATTGAAACCTGGGCAGTAAACAGATCAACAAATCTGAACTCATACATGTCCCTTCAAGGTATCAAATACTTAGTATAAATTTAACAAGCATGGTGCCATTTGTAGATTTGAATGCATATGGTATACCTTCCATAACATTGTTTAAAACAGTTCACCATGTAAACAGTATGATGCATTATAATCCCCAAATTTTTATTTTTCTGCATGTGTTGCTCCAGTGATACGGCTTTAGCATTGAGCCTGTTGCTCTGTGTAAAGGCACGTACAGCAACAGTGAGATAAAATAACAGCTGCACTCTTACATACACACAGGGACACGCAGTAGCAGCAGGTGAGGTTACCTATTGTGGGTATGGGCTGCATGAACTCATCCTGTTTTAGCTTAAACAGAATGGTGGTTTTCCCAGCACCATCCAGGCCCAGGGTCACCACACGGATCTCCATCTTTGGACCGATGTGGACTCTGTTATCCTGAAACACAGACACAGGAAGTTCATTTAAAGGGACTTTATTTTAAGGGGATGTTTGATACTGGAAGTCGGAGTAAAGAAAACTGAGCGCTGCCTGCCACAAGTCACCCTTTCAATGAATCCACAATATGGGTCATTCATTGGTTTGTTCACTTTGTTTTAAATAAGAGGGATGTTTTTTTTTGCTGAACTTTGATTTGTTTTCAATGATTGATTTTCCTCTGTTAATCGCAGTTTATCTGTTATTCATAGTACTGCAGCTCAGTGTAAGTGGCGATCTGGGCATGCTCAGTGTGGAGGACACACACAGTGCCCTTTCCCTCCTGCGGAGGCGCTGTTGGCGCACCTTTGTGAAGGTGACGGGGATGCCGGAGTCCAGCTGGATGTGGTCGGCCAGCTCGGTGAACTGCTGCTGCTGCTTCTGCAGGGTTTCCAGTAGCCTGGTGATCTCCTGCTTGGCCATCACAACCCTGCAGTCGTCCTGCGGGGAGACCACAATGGCAACAAAGATTTTCACCGAGCAAATCCACTTACCACGTTTATAATTGAAGTTTTTTTAAACTGATATTAGCTTCCCACTTAAAAGGAATATAATGCATTACACATAATGTGAACAAGATAATTTATTATTAATGGTATGCATAGCAATTTCTGGCATAATGTGCCTTTCTTTTTTCACCAGCGCTTGCTCAAGACAAGTTGGGTTAAGCTTTAGGCTTCGTTTCCGATTTTCTTCCTTTGTCACATGACGTCAGCTTTTCCTTCCTGCCTACTGAAGCCTCAGCAGCTACACCCTCCTCCTTCTAAAAGGGCTACTAGCTATTACTGATTCACATGTGCGCCTGCCATTTTGGCTCTACCTGCTGCAGTGTCTTCTCGCAGTGCAGGCAGGCAGTGGAGACCTGGGACAGCAGGATGGTCATGTCCTCCTGCTGCTGCCTGAGCCAGATGAGCCTCTCCCTGACGTGGGCATCCACCACGCTGAGGGCCATCTCCTCCTGGCGGCACAGCGTCTCGTGGAGGTCGGCAAAGTAGGCCCTCACGCAAGAGCGGGCACTCTCCGCCGCTCCGGGGACCTGAGGGAGCGTGTCGACCACACGGTTGTGACTTCAATTACACCCCCACCAAACACCCTCTGTACAACTGACAGGCCTGCGGAGCTGACGGCGTTAACCAATGCCATCCACTTGTGGTTTCTAAATTAGTCATAGCTAGCTATTTGCTTCTATAATTGAGAAGCCGGGTGCACACAAGGGAACTGAGAAATCACTTCAAATGCAAAACAAGAAACAACCATGTGGCAGACTCTCAACACAAATACGAATCCCAGCCCTCACGGCCAGAGGTTCACCAAAGCACTAGTTTGCTCTTTGTAAAACATAAGGAGTACAGCCTGAAAAGGGAGAAAGGACTTCTTTCAGCTCACAAATGGCAGAGTAAGTAAACCAAAAACTAAATTGTACTGGCCCACGTGCAGAATTAAGAGGAGAGCAAAACAAAACAGTAAATGCTAGATTGTACATAAGACCCATGGTATGGCTTTTGGTCACAGTAATGAAAGGAATATTGTCCTCCAGTAATCACTGATTTGGACTAATCCATTTAGTCTGAGATATTCCGAGTGCAATTCAATCTCTAAGCCTTAAAAAACACGTCCGGCACCCTTGAGGGTAAAGTTTTGTGAGGTGTTGTGAGACAGACGGTGGTTTCATATTCCGAGGCCATTAATAGTGCTCGTACGTGTTCAGTGTGGGCCATGCCGATGCTGTCCTCCACGATCTGCTCTCCACCCTCGATCTGCTGCACAATGCCCACCAGCTTCCTGGAGTACTCCGACACTTCTTCTGTGAACGAGCGGATGCAGTGCGCCATGTCCAGGATGGAAGCGCGGATTTGGTTGGCCTCCGCCTCGAGCACTGCATGCTGGGAATGAAACGGTCAGAGCAGGCTAAGCATCACAGCACAGCAGAATAAAATGTGAAGACACTATGAACAAGAGCTCATGCTCCCATGTGACCAGACCAAGCCAATCAAAACACAAGTGGGCAAACATACATTTTACCTGGACACACACACAACCCTCTGGGGAGGGGACAAAAAATAAAATAAATAATCATCGAAAAATGTTTTAAAAAGTGTGTGGGGAGGGACTGCTGTCCTGAGGTTGATGAGTGGGTGGCGTACCGTACCTTGTGTCCCTGGTGCTTGCCGTACTCCTTGCACACGCAGCACATGAGCGGGCCAGGCTGGCAGGCGTCCTCCAGACAGACAAACTCGATGGCGTGCACCTGGTGCTGGGGGCAGAGGGTCTTCTCGTGGGGCTTGTCTGCGAGGGGCACGCGGCGGTGCTTGGCCAGCGTGCGGGTGGAGTGGGTGAGCTGGGAGCACTCGGAGCACAGGTGGGTGGCGCACACGGTGCAGTACATGGAGGCCGTGTGGCTCTCGTCCTCATCGCAGCGGATGATGCACTGCAGAGACAAATGGCGGTCAGGCGCCCGCGGTCTGCAGTTCCAACCGCTCACAAAGGCTTTAAGGCCTGTGGGTAATGGGGTTTTTCAAAGGCTAGAAAACATTCCGAGGATAAATCGCCTAAATAAATACAGCCCCATAAGATGCGAGGGGACTAAAAGCAATGGCATTTATATTTCACATTTTGCAGAGCAGGGCACATTAGCGGCGCTGGTCAGATACCTCTCCCGCCCCTCCGAGGGCGTCCTCCATCATACCCGACTGGTTTGAGGCTCCATGCTGCAGCCTCTCCAGCAGTTCCAGCAAAGCAAAGTTCTTCTTCAGCCCCCACACCCCAGAGTCGCCTGAGAGGGGGGGGGGGAGAGACAGAGCACACTAAAATGAGTGGATACTCTCAGCGGTGAATGAATTGTGGACCTAACATGGACTGCTTAAACACTATGGCTGTTTTGCGCGAAAGAGCAACATTTTTCATCATTGCAATTAACACTAAGGATGCTTGAGGCTGTTCTCTGAATGCCCAGTTGTTAACTTCACCATTGTTAACTTTAGGAGACCAAAAGTCATTGGATCATTGGCTTCTCCGCTATTTCTGATTAGTCAGGTGTGTTCAATCGCTTCCTTAGTGTATAAGAAATTATAAGAAAGCTTTCTATATCTAGTTTTGATTCTTGGGTTCTGATTGCCTTTTGAGTCTGTTATTGCCATTTGTCAACATGAGGACCAGAGTTGTGCCAGTGAAATTCAAGGAAGCAATTTTGAGGCAGAGAAATAAGAAAGAAAAAAGAAAAAAACCCAGAGACAAAGGCGAAACAATAGGCTTACCAGAGTAACTGTTTGATATGCACATTAACAAGTGTCCACTGTAAGTGCCATCCACACAAAGGGCCAATGCACTTGTGTTAAGCAATACCACCTCAAGCCAACTCACCCCATTGTTCATGTTCCACAGGCCCACATAAATCATTTCAGTCTGCACTTTGCACACAATGCACAATCATAGGTAACCTAAACAAAAACTCCTTCAAGGAGCTCACAATCCTGAAACATTTGAAAAATTACAAGGGGGCACTCAGTCAATCAAGATAATGTTTAAAGAAAGATCTGCTGGCTGCATAATTAAAATTTGCCTCATGGATAGCATGTATAATTTGTCCTGCAGTGACAAAAAGCTATGAAATAAATGTCCAGCCAGAGCATGAGGGTGGGGGAGGATTGCTGTATGCAATCATCCTGAATCGCCTGGGAATTACAGTCTGGGGCTAGAGACGGCAAGGCTCAGGAATTTATAATAAACTTAAAGAAGTAAAATTGCCCACCAACAACTTGACTTCCCTGATTTACCGTTAAGGAAAATGCCAGAAGCAAGTCTACATTCTCAATTTTGACAATCCCAACACCTAAAAACTACGAGATCGCCAACTCATTAAAACGATCTGTGACCCTCTGCTGTGTCTTTGCAGACTTGAACTAATGTTGCCATCAATAGTGTTATGAATTTAAATATCCATACATTTTCACATAAGAACGTTAATTATTTTCAACAAAATTGTACAAATCAGACAAAAATCACAAAATGAAATAACATTGAAACCACAGCTCTCCACCCATTTCTTTCAGTTAAATATTTTATTAGTTTCTGTTGGTATTTTACCAGAACTGAAAGCTGCTACCCAATCGAGAAAGCATTTGGAACGTGTGCTAAAACAGGATAGAAGATGCATCCGCCAAAACAGCAGTGCCCTCACAGAACCCGTCAGATCAGCTTCAGCAGAATGCAGCTCAGACAAAATCACCGGAAGGGGGGAAAAACAGCTTGAATCTATAAATAAACATCATGACAATGAGGCTGCCTTTGACAACAGAGGGTGCCCTAGTATTGAGCACAGGTGGTCTCATGCATTATGTAACGTGATGTTGGCTGAAGTCATGATGGCTCTTTGGTCTGCACATTGATTCTCTGCCACAACATGCAAACGATAGCTGTGCTTCAATATAATGACCTGGCATGACTCTTGAGTATTGTGTATCTCTCTCTCCCACTCACGGGCTGTGTCTGAAATTGCATACTTGTGTACTAACATATACTTATACTATACTTATAAGTGCAGTAAAAAAGCAACTACTTAGAATGCAAGAACACAAATCCCTTCATTTGAGACATACGTGTCTAACATCATGGCTCTTCTGACCTTAACAAGAAATGCATCCAGTGCAGGTTAGACAAGTAACTGACATCTGAAGTGACAGTTGGCCAGCTAGCTATGCTACAGCAGAAAAACATATTTGTTAGACAAAGTTGTGTCGAAGAGATGTTAGTATAGTATTATTTATATAATATATAAAAATGCTTAGCAGTATGTATGTTAAGATAGTTAAGAGAGAAAGCATCATATTTGCAGGTAACGTTAGTAATCTCCCGTCAGTAATGTTAGTTTGCATATGTAGTTTCATGCCCTCATTAGCTACAGCATTGTATTTTTAGCTAGATAACAAACATTTCATGATATTTAATTGAATATTTTAACACCAATTTTTCTTCACTGTCAGCTCAGAAAATGCAATGAGTACTGGGAATGAAAAGTATGTTTGGAAGCATTTTCGGTCCACCAAGTACAACAAGAGAACTTCTGTTGAATTCTATGCATACTTGCTAGTTGCATACATGAGTTTGGGAGGCACATGACCGTTAACTTCTGTATTTGATATGCACCAACTAGTCCTCAAGTATTCAATTTCTAACTAGTTCAGAAGAAGTCAATTTGGGACGTACAAGATATCGCTATGCACCAACTAATCCACAAGACTAACTTACTGACTCACTCATAAGGATGCTCATCTCTGAAGGAACAGAAGACTACCACAAAACCAAACAGGAAATAGCTTGAAAAATCAGTGTTACTGACCGAGTTCAGTGACCTGTCTGTCGAAGGGGCAGCGGACAGCCCTGCCGTGCAGGGGCAGGCGGGTGAGGCAATCGTGACACACGGTGTGTCCACAGAGTAGCAGCCGGGGAACCTTATCCCCTTGTAGAGAAAAGACATCTTCACACACTCCACACTCCAACACCTGAAAAGATTGACCGGGTCAGAAACACATTAAGCTTAGATCATCGTGTCAACTATTATGCAGAATGCAATTTGTGGCAAACTTCTCTGTGGAAATAATACTTTAAAAAAATGTCCTCGATGACCCAGTGCATACGGAGTAGCCCTACAGTCCCGAATATAGCACTGCTTGGGAAGACAGGGCTGGGTTTAAACAGTCGCACCATGCAATAACATTAATTATTTTAATGCTAGATGGTCACAAATCAATTTGACCATGCCTTTGATGACTCTGTGATTAGGAGTGACTGTTGGGGCAATGTACCTCGGTTATAATGACAATTTTTGTGATTGGTCATTCCAAATTGAGGAAAAAAAGATAAAAAAACATTTTGGTAATTTGTTTGTTTAAAATTTCCATTAAAAATGTTTCAATATTTGTACAACATTCATTTTTCAATGTTTCCGTTTCGACTGAGTTCTCTCTCATATCATGTAGCTATCGCTTCCCACTGTATCCTTCTAACATAAACTCAACGCACAAATGTTTCTATATGTCGTTCTAATGCCTTTTTTTGTTGTGGTTGGCAGGTCAATTTGCATGGTAACTGAATTCCCTTGCATATGATCAAATATTAACGCAGTCCGCGGAGGCAACCACGTCGTTTTCCACGTCGTGCGTTAAAACAGTTTAACGACCACCTCGTCGTGGATTATTCCTTGCATAATATTGGGAGATATTTCTCCAAATTACTTAATGTAAATAATTTCTTATTTGACCCCAAAATTAAGTTAGTTTTCCACAAATGTATAGGCAAAGTTACATCCTGAGTTTAATTTATCTTGCTCGCCAACAACCTTTATCTGTAACCATTTATCTGTACCATTCCATCTATGCAAGTTGTAACACAGCAGCTAAACAACCACGCTCTCAACGTTTTATCGAGTTGGCTAGGGTATCTCGCTAGCCTAACGTCAGCTAACAAGCAAATGGTGTGTAGCTAACATTATAGTGCGTGATCAACTGACATATAACTTAGCGTTAGCTAATGCTAGGCTAGCTTAACTCAGCGACACATTCTTAATTTTGCAGACTGCTTATCACGGAGTATAATGCTGCAATGTTGCATTTATTTGTTGTTACCATGTATATTTTCCCTTAGCTGTTACCAACCGATTTGTCCGCACTAAGCGACATGGAAATTTCCAGGCTGCACAAAAACCGGTCTCTCACCATGGCATCACACACAAGCACACAGTGACGGGATCTAGCAGCCTAACTAATTTGTCACATTTAGCTATGCAACTAATACTTTCAATCACAGACTTGTAGAGTTCGTTGACAAAGAATGCGCTGTATATAACTATGCTTGCCGTTCGACAAACAGTGAACCGTGGCAAAGGCCAAGGGCTGTCAGGACCGCATCAAAACGACGCCCCACCAGCTATTACAGCATCCGAGCCACGAAGACATGTCGGCATCGCCTCAACTGCCCTCACTCGATGTTCAAGCGCAATGCTTTGAGCACTGCAGTCACCAAAATTGTTCTCCAGTCATTCACTATTTTCACGCACCTTCACTGTGTTCCCAGCAGTTGCTCTGCTGTGGCGAACACAAGCGTCCATTGCTGCAGCGGTCCCCTGCTTGTTTACACCCGCAGCAGCGGCCATCCTCAGGCACTACCACTGAAACCTCTGCCGGGTTAATATAATTTGAACTAATATGTCATTGTACATGCGTATCTACATATCCCATTTAAAAATATATATTGACATGTAGGTAATACAGTTCCGCTTAGTGTGATTTCGTACACAAGTAAAATAGAAAAATAAACAATATAATGACCAACAACAGCGCAACTCAAACAGAGATATCTCCCCCAACAAATCCAATGGCAGATCCTGTCAGCTGTTTCCGTCAGCTTCGACAGCGGAATGCCAAATGCGACTGCGCAGAAGACAGTTTAGCAGGACATTTTTCATCCTTTGTATTCTGATTGGAGAAAAGCGAAACATATCGAAAAGTCATATGCATAGCAGCAAACTGAAGAAATATAGTGAAATGTAGCAAGCTAATTAAAACTAATTTTGAACGAATATTCTAGCTGTGCTGGCTGGCATGAGTAAGGAGTATGGTAAGGAGTGTTTAAAAGTTAATTTGACCTACACCGACTGACTGAAATCTAACCCTGTTACGAAAAAAGAGCAGCTATCCATCATACTCACGGGCCTAGCTAGGTCTACCTGATGTAGACCTAGGCTTTATTAAGTGTTCAGACCCCTTCACTTTTTGCACTCAGCAGCAAGGAGGCTGGTCAGAATTGAGGGATGGATGATTGCAGCCAAATACAGAGAGGTTCTTGAAGAAAACCTGCTCAGAATGGGGTTCACCTTTCACCATGACCTGAATCATAAAGCCAGGACTATGCTGGAACTTGGCTTCGGGACAAGTCTCTGACTGTCTTTGGGAAGTGGTACAGACTTAAGCCCCATAGAACATCTGTGGAGAGACCTGAGGATGGCAGTTCACAGACACTTTATATCCAATCTGAAGGACCTTGAGATGCTCTGGCCAGAAGAATCCAAAGCCTGTAGTGACTTACCCAAGAAGACTAAAATCTGTAATTGCTGCCAAAAGGGCTTCTACAAAATACTGAATTAAGGGTGTGAATACTTATGTAAATGACAGATTTCAGTTTTTGATTTTTAATGAATAAAAAAAACTGCGCAGGTGGGTAGTGGGATTCAGCTATATTCCTTGTAGCCTCCTGAGCAGTGTACAAACATCAAACTTTTTTTGCCTACAAAAAGACCGGAATTTGAGGTTATTTCAAAGAACACCTATATGTTTTTTGAAACACCTATAAACACCTATATCAATATCTATACGCCTATCTATCGTCTATTTTCTTTTTATTGAAATCATTTATTCACAAATTTACATATTTAATTTGGAGCACAATTTCAGTCATTGTAGGCCAGTCATTGTCCAATTAATTCACTGCATGACTGGTCATCTCATGTACCAGGGTATTTGCACAACCGTTGATCTTAATTTATGTTTTGTAATGAGCTGGAATGTCACATTGCCATGATGCAGAAGATGAAAGCAACTATCTGAAAGTTGTGCTACTGAATTTGGCCCTTTTAAAATAATACAAAGAAAAATGAGAGAATTTCATACGCAGATATATATTCTGCCCATATGAAAAAATATATAATGAATCATTATAAAACAGAGAAACGTTTTCATGTATATGTCGCGATAATCACGTCCCTGAATAGACATTTTTCTGACGTGTATTTTCTGCCGTCGAGAACTCAGCGTGAACACTCCCGTCCAGCAGCTGGCGGTATTGCACTTTCTATTGAACTATAATGACATAACGTGGGGATAGTGTCCCTTTCCACGCTCCGTACTCAGCTGATAATGTGGGTGAAAGTTCAGATGAATTTATGAAAAAATGGATGTCAATCAGGCGAAACAAGAGCAGCTACTCGCTTTAAAAGGTATTTTGATTGCATTATATCGTTGATAAAAGCATCACAGAATATCTGACGTTACCTGGTAGCTCTCGAAATATTGGTGGGTCGAAGGATTTTGCTGCCTCGCTAGCATCATTGACATTGTGACTGTGGTGGGAAATTTAGCGAATGTAAACACATCACTACGATGCTGGAAAATAAGTAACGTTGCGTTATTAAACTTGTAGGTTCGCTACAACATGTTGCTTGTTATTCAACTATTGTTTAAGACTATCATATTTGAACGGTACAGAAACTGCCGATGACGGGACATGACGGGATATCGTTATGTAGCTGGTTAGCAACGCTACTGGCAACTTGACAGCCTCAGTTAGTGAGTTGGGTGTGCTGTAACTTACTGTCAAGACATGGATGTCTCAAATGTTGCAGTCACCTAACTAATCACTTCAGCTAGTGTTTTAGGGGAATTTATGTTTAAATCCAAAGACCATCAATTTGTTAGCTTGCATTAGCAACCTGCCTCTTAATAATTGACACAAAAAGCCTGGATTTGTCTGATAACATCAGCTGGAAAGCGAATGCACATTAGCCTAATAATTATTTTTCCACAACTTCAGCTGACTGTATCACCAATGGCTCAATAACTTATCAATCGCTTGGTTGACAAGTTATGTCCACATAAGAAGAGGACACACCCGTATCCACAAGTACATTTGTTTAATTCGGCCATCTTACTTACCTTACGCGAAATGTTTTTAGTGGAATACAAGTCGTTATTTTAGTGTTTAGTTTGCTTGCTATATCATTGCTCTAGAGGGTCTCGTCTGCTTAGCTTGTTAAAATGCCAAACTTAGCGGGCAACACAAGGATGAGGCCTGGAAGTCAACATCCTCGTTAGTAGAATGAAACAGGTGAGCGTCATACTCTTGCAAAAGCACCCACACGATGGAGCAATCTGGATTTGGCTAGGCCATCGTCAATGAGATCCATGCCATCTGATTTGATAACTTCCAAGTTGGCTGGGTACTTTATTGAGGTGTTAATGTGGGGCTAAACAGCTGCCAACAACAACATGGAATGACAATAATAGAAAATATTAGAGCTGTGAGAAGAGTTCTGATGTCTGGTGTCTGATGATGTATCGCCCCCTGGGAGAACATTAAGTAAATTTTAACAGTTACATCAATCTTGTGCACTCTTTCAGTATGCATGCTGTGAATGCACACACTGGCCCAAAATACTTGAAGCTCTTGAGACTTTATACCTAATAAGATAGTTATTTTACAATAAAAATGTATTATGCAATGCCTAAGTCAAAACAGAAGACATGGAATTTGGAGGCCTTGGAGAAAATCACTTGTCCGACTGAATATTTCTGAGGCCGGTGAAAACAGATTTTGACTACGGGCATTTGGGCATAATTCATCACAATGTGAATATCCACACTCACTGTTCCATATAATCAACATAATGTTTGGCTTGTTTCACAGTCGGGATACATTTGCTAACTGAAAAATTCTCGTCTTACTGAAGAAAAACCGATAAACACCTGTCCGACAGATCAAAAACACTCTTCAGGAGGCAGGCATGGATGTGTCAGTGAATAATCTCCTCAGAAGACATCACAAACTGCTTTATGGCAGTTACACACTCTTTAGCTGCATAAATGGACAAATGTGAACAGATTAGACCAAGGTTGTCTTCTATCAGACTGATGGCAAGAGCAAAGTATGGAGGCAAAAAGCTACTGCCCATGAACCAAAGCATTTTTTTGGAAACATAGTGGGGGTGTTATAGTTATGTTGACTGTCACTGGCTCAACTCTGGTCCTCATTTTGGCAAATGCCAATAACAGACTCCAAAGGCAATCGGAAGCTAGATTGGAAGCTTTTTTTATACCTGCACTAAGGAAGCGATTGAATACACCTGACTAATCAGAAATAGCTGAGAAGCCAACTATCCAATGGATTTTGGTTCCCTAAAATAGAGGGACTATGTATAAAAAGGGATGTACCACTTCCCTTACTTACGGACTGCACTGTAGTTAACTCAAACAATGTTCTCTCCTAAAAAAAAGTCCTGGACTGATGGCTTACGAAAGTTAAGATGCTGGACTCGGTTCAAACAAGGCGACAGTCAGAGCCGAAGGCTTGCGCCCATCTTGTGTGTATAGTAAGGGGAGGAGGGAGCTGACTGGCTGCGAGTGAGAGGTGCGTTGCTAAAGCAACTATGCAAAGCGCATGGAGATCAAATAAACATGTCTTTTGTAATTAACTCCCGAGGCCTGGTAGTATTTCTGTCAGTCTTGCATCTGATGTGCATCTTTCTAAGAACCAAAATTCAGAAAGGTCCTTAAGTTCGATTTTTTTGTTGATTGTGAGAGTCAAAAAATATTTTGGTTTCATTGTGAAACTGGAGGGATGAAATAAACTGTGGCTGGCCAGTTTAGTAATGGGAAACACTGCGTTTAGTTGATGGAGCTCATTTAAGTGGTAAAAGATGTATTTAGTAAGCGGCAGCCAGAATTCTGACCTCAATTCTCTATTCTATTCTTCTGTCCAAGTTGCCAAAAAGCCACTCCGTTTGCTTGAGTAGCTTGTATGACTGACACATGACTGTAGGACACTTTGGTTTATTAAAAAGTACAGTACAAATGTCAACAAAGTCAAGCCCTGAAATAAGTTTAACACCAAACAAGTAAAATCTATCCCTGTGGGCTGCTGCACTGTCTATGTTAATTGGTATAATATATTGCCTAGACGTTTACAGACAGTCAGTTCATCATAAGGTAATTGTAGACATCATTTTCACAGCATGGCGGGATTTTAGGATTTGTTTGTTTATTAGGCTTGGCCATCTCCTGTTTCACAGATAGTTTTTCAGTGATGATAAATATAGCTGCCTTCGCTAAGGACCTCCAGAAATGTAACTCTGGTCTGCCAATCCCTCAAACCCCTGGTCCAAATCTTAAGAATTTAGAGGAATTATTTTATTCTGTGATATATCTGTTCCATATAGTATGATATTTGTAAATGCAAAAACATTTCTTTATGATATTAAATGGTATGGTATGTGTAAAGAATATAGAGCTGCCATATTCACGTTGAAGGCTCACAGAGGTCATGCTATTTTTTTAGAATAAAAAAAAAAGTGTTTATTTATTGTTGAAACCATCAGCTCAGAGAAATTAAAATTCTCTCATCGTCTGAACTCATTTATGTGAGACTGTAAATGTGGAATTGGTTCTGTAGGCAGTATCTCCAAGAAAGGAAGAGGGAACAGCCGTGCAACTGCATCTGTGAAACTGTTATTTTTGGGAGGCTCAGATGCAATGGTCCTTTTCTAAGCGCTCCTGCAGGCTAATTGGTCCTGTCAGATCGATGCTTTTTGGCGAAGACTGTGGTTGGAACACCCCGGCACATGCCTGAGTGCAGATACCGTATAAATCATCAACGGTGTTGATTTATGCGATTTCAGCAATTTGCAACTCTAAAACCTCTTTCACAAACCACCTTCCACTCTTTTCCATGACTTTAATTTCAGTAACCTTATCCCGGCTAGAATTATACCTTGGCCTCAATATTAAATTATTATGAGGAAGAAGGATCTGATTTTACATAACACTGTTGAGCTAGCGGATTAGCTCAGAGCAATTGAAATTGAAATGGTCAGCTGCTTTCTAAAATCCATCTGACCAGTCAGGGAAACTATGTCACGCGTCTTGACCGTTACAGTGACCGCAGGCTTTGAGCTAACTGGGTGCCCATAAATCCTCCATCTGATTTGTCTCTTGCAGTGATGCGGCTGACGAAACCAACGCTCTTCACGAACATGCCGGTGACATGTGAGGACAGAGACCTTCCAGGTAATCAGCGTAATTTATGGGGGCAAACAGAATTTCACCAGAGCCATCCCCCAGTCAAGTGCAGGACTGTGGCCTGGCTCTGGTATCCTGATACATCATTGCATCAGCTTAATTTTGTGTGTTGTTTGGATTGGTGTTGAATTAGCCTCAGTGCTGAGGAAGAATGCTCACGTGCAGTCGCAATTAAGAGTTGACTTTTCTGGTTCACCAAGGGCAGTTGGAACAGGCAGATCATGTTAAGATTTGCAAAGCAGCTTGGCTGAAGCACATCATCGAGTATCAAGTTGACTGGGCAACTATTAGAAATAAGAAGCCATGCATCAGGGCAACAGTGTAACTAAAGGGCCTTAGTCTAATATGAACATTTAAACTTTGCAAATGGTGTACAAAAATCTATAATGTAAATGTGGGTTAAGTGACTACTCACTTCCCAATCAATCTATCAACTGTAAACACAACACATAAACCTATTTTACAATTGTCTTTTATGATAAAGCTGCATCAGTTTCTGACTCTTTAAGTAGAAAGTGATTTACCGGGCAGCTCTGGAAGGATCTGAGGCCCAAATTTAGCACCTGAGTTCTGACATAGATTTATAGTGTTTGTTTTCCCTTGCACTGAAGTCGAGCTTGCTGTTATATGATCATAGAACTGGTAATTGGAAGCCACAGAGCTCATACATCATGACATGACATTTCTGGGTAGGATTGCTGTTCGTTTGCTATTTATATTATTGGGGAGGAAGGGGATGAATACATATTTCCTGTGAAATTGAGACGCAGTGCTAAGAATATGATAGTCAGGAGAGAAAAAGCATCGCATGTATTTTGTGCCAGTCTTAAACCATATTTCCTGTTTTATTTTTTTGAAACAACATCTCATTCTAAAGTTGGTGACATACTTGACATGGGTCTTGTCTCTGGGTGCCTGACTGCCAAGTCTTTTGAGGTGAATGTTGTAAAAAGAAATCTTGCCAAGTTTGACAGATATAAAATGTTTTAGAGGTATTCAAGTTCATAGAATGAGCTGAATAGGTTTGTACAGTAGCATAAGACGTGATACTGATATTGTCAGTAAAGGAGAATAGGTTTCAGCCTAGAATTTGCTCCACACAGACAGACTCCACAGCATTTTGATCCCAGGCAATTATCCTTATCCCAGGTTTTGAACAGTGTATTAAATTGTCTCTGGGTAGAATCAGGGAGCCTGTCCTTCAAGATCCACCAGCTCCAAAACCAGCTAATGTGAGTTTTGGGTCAACAGTACCAGCATAGGTACACGTGTCATCTTGGGTCAGCTTTGCCCATTTCAGGACACATGGTTTGGCTATGTAGAACATGTAGAAACGCTTGACACACAACCAGATGGAAAGAGGATCAGGTTCCAGACACAACGCCGTACATCTCTTGGGTTCAACTTGGGCCGTATTGTCAACACCTTGTATATAATTGCTTAATGTTCATATAAGCAGTTAACAGTTTGTCCTTCTTGTGGTCATGTTGTTGTGTTTGTGATCAGAGAGTGTGATCATGCCTCTCCGTTTGCCTGCCGTAATGTGGTCATACTGTATGCAGTTGCTCAGCGTATTCTTCAAATGTCTTTCCAAACTAAAGCAATAAATGTGCCTGTTTTTTGTTCTGAGCTTGCTCCTGACAGTCTCTCTCCATACATATTCAGGTGACCTGTTTGGTAGACTCATGAAGGAGGACCCCTCCACCATTAAGGGAGCAGAGACCTTAACGCTTGGAGAGATGCTCACTCTTCCTCAGAATTTTGGGTACAGAACGATCATGTGTGGCTGTGATTAGGGGCTGTAGGTCTCAGTAACCAAAGGGGAAAAGCCATCAAACACTCTTCCTCCTCATGTGAGATCTCTTCTCTAAACTCAGAAGAGCCAGGCCTTGTTTAGCTGGGCCTGAGTGGTATGGCTTTGGAGAAATCATTGTTATAGGATAAATCATCCTTTTTCTTATTAGGATGTTGATTCTTTTTTATTAATATTATTTGGAGGATAGGAGAAGTGCTGTTGCGTTCATTTTTACACCCCCTTCTCCACCCTGATTCCCATTCCCTTCTTTGTGTATTTGTTCTATGTTTCATAATTATACTATGCTTTTCATCTGTTTGCGACTGTGTTCATGCATTTCCGCTCCTGTGTGCAGGAACATTTTCCTGGGTGAGACCTTTTCCAGCTACATCAGTGTACACAATGACAGCGTCCAGGTGGTCAAGGACATACTAGTGAAGGTAAAGAGGAGGCGCAGGAAACAAATTGCATTTCAGTCCATCTCAGTTTAATTAATCTTCACACAATCAGTCGGTCGAACGGCACCATTTACATACCGGTTGGAAGTTTTTGCCTGACCCCTTAAAAGGTGATCAAGCTGAATATGAGGAAAATGGTGTGAATCCTGTGGGATAGCACATTCATACTATAAACACAAAATGATGTGGGGGCGACTTTGGCCCTGGAGGCTCAGACGATTGTGTCTACAGCAGTAATGGGGTTTGGTTCATGTCTCACTGCATTTTGTAACCAGCCTTGCCCATCACCAAGGCAACGCTATGTGCATATTATGTACATGAATTGAATGCCTAACTTGGTTGTTTTAAGGTACAAATGAAACATCAAATAAATGCAAATTCACACGTTTTTCACAGTATGCAGTCTATTTCTTTTTTCTGGTTCTTATTCTGCCTCTTTTACACATGTGGTGAAATATTAGGTGAAATATTTTGGTACAAATGAATGAAATTGCTTAATTGTGTTGTCTTGCAGGCAGACCTACAGACCAGCTCTCAGCGTTTGAACCTGTCTGCATCTAATTCAGCTGTCGGCGAGTTAAAACCAGAATGCTGCATCGATGACGTTATTCACCACGAAGTCAAGGAGATTGGAACCCACATGTGTGTTTGGTTTGCTGAGCTTGTTTATTCACTGGCTTAGTGCTGACGCTTATCCAGAGTGATGTGTGTCTGTTTGATGTGTATTCCAGTTCTTACTCCAGACTCCATGCACATGTTTCCCTTCTATGAAACTTGCATTGTGAATAATACCCTGTGACTATTTATGGCGTATTGGATTGGAGAGAGGCGTAATGGCTGAACCTTGTGTTTGTGTCTGTTGTCTCTAGCTTGGTCTGTGCAGTCAGTTACACCACTCAGACAGGGGAGAAGCTGTACTTCAGGAAGTTCTTCAAATTTCAGGTGAGGCTGACGCGATAGTTTCTTATTCTGATATTTTCCCTATTATGTGGCAACAAAATTGTGTCTGAAGAAGAGAACCTCGAGTGACATCGGAAAAAGGCATATTGAGGCATATTGATTGAGAAGACAA
The DNA here is from genome assembly GCF_963514075.1 of Conger conger. NCBI lineage: Eukaryota > Metazoa > Chordata > Actinopteri > Anguilliformes > Congridae > Conger > Conger conger. Next base: position 34,252,980 of record NC_083771.1, read on the forward strand.
ACATGTATGCAGCCCTGGAGACTTTTAATCTTCAGATACCTTAAGTTAATGTCTTTTAATCCCTCCATGTGTTACACTACATAGGGCCTGGACTTCACCTCCGAACAATTTAGCAAGTCCGTGGCAGAGAGAAAAGCAATTTGCACCCAAGCTTTGAGTTTGAACTGGGAAAGTGATGGGAGTGGCTATGCTCACCCAAAGAAGCGCAGTCCCCTTTTGTCTGGGTCTCATTTACTGAAAAAACTTCAGTGATCAGTGGGAGACTGGATGCCATTTGCAAGTGACTTCTGCTGTCCTGGTTAATATAGGCGACTCGTTCACAGCCATTTCAGCATGGAGCTCAGTGGCAGCACTGAGGAGCAGCCTGAGAAATCAGCCTTCAGCTTGCAATCTCTCTTTAACCAGGTACTCAAGCCCCTGGATGTGAAGACCAAGTTCTACAACGCAGAGGTGAGTTGGCCTCTTAACTGCCTGTGTGTGTTTTCCTCTTGTGTCATTCCCTGGTGTTTGTTCCTTTGTCACATTGTCATATGTGGCCTCTGAGAATGGCCGACATAGCCGGTGTTATAGGACGCAGATATTCAAGGCATTCTCTCATTCACAGATTTCCTTTAATTTTTTTAAAGCAGGTATTTTTTATTTATTTATTTTTTTTACTCTGGCCTTTCCTGTTTTTCTTTCAAAATCAATTTACAGTAAGCAGAAGTTACAGCAGATCTATATATTAATAAATTAGGTTAAATGAAAGCAATAAATTGCTGAATAGAATTCAACCAGCCAATAAGTTATTACTAGTGATATATCCAGAGCACACGTATGCACACTGAAGCAAATGAGATTCCCGTCCGAATTGAACTTATTTATTTTCCTGGCAGTTTCAAAGAGAATTAAACTTATCATTTTCAATGGGGACTTCAGTTAAAAAAAGTGAGCTTAATTTATTTTTACATTTTTCTTTGTATCCTCAGTGTTTTTCTTGACATTTTTTGTGGGTTTTGCATGGATTTCAAATTTGCTTGTACATCCTGGCAGTTTAGTTAAAGCTATATGCCTTATAATTTTTTCATTTCACAAGCAGAAATTATTTTTTATAATATTGTAGTCTAGTCATTCATTGTTTGGTTTACTTTATTATATAACCAAATGCATTTTGTTTAGCCAGAAGGTAAAGATGCACTGTCATTTTCCATAGCACATAACCCTCATTTTTCTAATGTTTTTTTCTTTCATTTTCTCCATTAGAGTGACCTCAGTTCCGTGGTAATTTCTTTTCCTTTTCATTGCTTTAACTGGTCTCTGCTTTCTAAAAAACTTTTGTTGCAGCATAACTGTGGAGCCTTTGAGCCTCAACACAGGGTGAAATAATGAAAAAGCATCTTTGGAGGGGCGAGATCCCCTTTTGTCATTTAAATAGCACACCAGGCCCCTGGTGGCCCTCAGCTTGGGTCACTGTAAATTGTTCTCACTTCTGACAGTGACATGATGCTTTTTCACTGTTTCCGCCCTTCGCTCTCATTTTCCCCTCAATGCTTGCTCCCTCCTGCCGAACTCTCAGCCTTAAAACACGTTTTCTGGATGCGGGAAGCACGGGTGATGAAAGGAACCGATGGTGGAAAACAATTTACCTGACAGTGGTGAATCTGTGGGGCTGGATGCAAATCAAATCAATCAATCAACCCTGATGAAATTTCTTGATTGTGGGGCAACCTTGCAAGGCGGGTCTGATTCTGTTTGCAAAAGAAGGAGCTTGCAACTTACATGCCATATGCCATGCGGCCAAGATGAAAAATCGAGATTCTGAAATTCAGCCGTTCATCAGTGGAACGTGGTGGGAATTGTCGGTTTTAATTCATATGATTTATTTTTGCTGAGGATATGCTGAGTTTTAGATGTGGATAAATGCTATTGAAACAAATACCTTTTTAAAGAATCAACAACAGTCTTTTTAAGCAGACAAACTCAATTATTGCTCTAAATTCAGTTTGAAGCGAGAGTAGAGCTCTTCTTTGGACTGAGAGAGAAAGGATGTGTTGTTTTACACCAGACTGTGCAGCCATAAATAACTGCTATGCTAGGGGTCTGCTTAACACCAGGAGAGCTATTTTTATGTATTTTTTGAGGGACGTTTAAACCTCTGGCTGATTGACAAATGCTGCATGTGAAAGATTAAAGTGTATTCTGGATTGTACAGTAATAATTGGTTGTTCACAAAATTGTACCGTTGTTCCTTTGTTAATTACTAGACTTTGAATTGCAGGCATGAACTAATCTCAACTCTCCTTCTGACACGTTTTAATAAAATACTAATCCACATTGTAAAGGTGAACTGAGCAGTAACATCCCTCAGCCTTTTGAACCTTTTTTACTTTGGGGAATACATTTATTTTTCAAAGCCTGATTGGAAGAGTATGATGGATTATGGGACTGTAAAACGATTTGTTAACTTTTTGGGTTCACTAAGACATGTTAAGTGCCTGTCATTCAGTAGTGGTGTTCTTAAGGTGTCCTCTTACTAAATGTATAGCTCAGTCATTCAGAGTGTAGGAAGGTGAAATAATGAATCTCTAGACAGGGAAGTAAGAATCTATAGACAGACAGGTGAAACATGGTGGTACTGCCCAGTCTACCTTTAGAACCCTGGGGACAGCTCTTCTGGCTGGACGGACCGTAACCAGTGCTCTTACCTGACCACACAGACAGACGAGGTCTTCCTCGAGGCGCAGATCCAGAACATCACCACCTCTCCTATGTTCATGGAGAAGGTGTCCCTGGAGCCCTCCATGATGTACAACGTCTCTGAGCTCAACACAGTGTCGTCGGGGGATGATGGGTAAAGGAGCAGAGCTGGCCTCGTCCCTTCTGTGTTTCACCCAAGAGCTTTATCTGAGCATAAACAAGCTGTTCATCTGAGATATGTGCTCGAGGTGCTACACACTCCATTTTCAGCTTTATTAATGCCACAGGGACCTTTATCAGAATGCTAAAATATTTTGACATTTTTTAATTATTTTGTAATTTTTTATGTAAAGTACCAGATCACATCACCTGATTGCTGAATGTGATTAGTCATTGTATGACCAAGTTAACAAGTGATTTTTCCTGACTAGACTTCTGACCACCCAGTATCTAATCTGTAATTCTGGGGTATGTACTTATGGTTGCTGATGGTGATGTTTAGGGCGTCTACATTTGGGAAGATGTCCTACCTGCAGCCCATGGACACACGACAGTACCTGTACTGCCTTAAGCCCAAGCCGGAATTTGCAGAGAAGGCCGGGGTGATAAAGGGTGTGACGGTGATCGGCAAACTGGACATTGTCTGGAAAACCAACCTAGGGGAGAGAGGCCGGTTGCAGACTAGCCAGCTCCAAAGAATGGTAAATAGTCTCGCTGCTTTGCATCATGGGTACTGTTCCAGGAGCCTATGTGTTGAATAAGGGCTCAAAACAAGAGGGTTGACCAATGACTGAACTATATGAACAGTTAGTTCAATGAGATGCATCAATGTGGCAGCGTCAGGCTGATCATTGAGTGCATTTGCTAGGCTTTTGAGTACAGATCTTCTCCAGATCTTCATTGGGGTCTGGTTGGAAATTGACTATGTCTCCATGCTCTGTGCCCCCAGGCTCCTGGTTATGGAGATGTGAGACTCTCCCTCGAGATGATCCCCGACACGGTGAACTTAGAGGAGCCCTTCGACATTACCTGTAAAATCACTAACTGCAGGTAAAGAGCTGCTGTACCTCACACGCCCTGCTGTCATCCCGCACATTTCTAACTGCAGAGAGGCTGTAGGAGAGCTCAGTCGAGTTTGTGAGATATATCTGAGCCCCGTATCTCCCCTGCAGCGAGAGGACCATGGATCTGGTGCTGGAGATGTGCAACACCTGCTCCATCCACTGGTGCGGCGTCTCGGGGCGGCAGCTGGGCAAACTCAGCCCCAGCTCCTCGCTCTCGCTCCCCCTCAGGGTCCTGTCCTCAGTCCAGGGCCTGCAGGTGAGTGTGAACGACCAGCCACCTGCATTCATGAAAACTACCCTGCCTGCCATTAGAACTGGATTCAAGTGACAATTGAGCAACATGGAAAATTAAAAAAGTAATTTCAGAAATGTGATTACATGTGATACGTATTTAACGTGAGGGAAAGGGCTTTGTGCTCTGGGGTTGGTAGGAATGAGCTGTAGAGGTACAGTAGAGAACATCACCTTAGTCTGAAAGTTCTGCATCCAACCATGAATGAATCATGAACACTGGGGAGAAACTGAAGAACTTTGTGCAGCAACAAGGGGAACATTTTTACATTGTTCTGACACTCAAATTTGTAATATCAAAACTATGTCTGACTACACCGTTCATCCATTCAATGACTGAACACCAAGTACAAGCCCCCCTCTGAACATGATGTCTTACCCTCCATGAAAAGTTACATTTGTGTGTGCAGGCAACCCATATAGCAGACTTGATTTTTGTATTTGCTTTGTAATTTGAAGCCTCTATAAGTTTCTTGTATTTCAGTTCAAGTTTCATTTAATTGATTTGCATTTATCCCCCTTAATGATTTTAATTTACTTTCCTTATTACAGAGTATATCTGGACTGAGGCTCACAGACACTTTTTTGAAAAGAACATATGAATATGATGACATTGCTCAAGTCTGTGTAGTGTGCCCGTTCATGAACCCGGAGAGCTAGACCCTGATCAGCCACCAAAAAAAAAGAAAAAAGAAAAAACCCTGGCACTTTGCACCTCGATGGACCAACCTTGGAAACCTGCACACCTCCTTTCTCCATCCCCTTTTACTAACTATCTCAAAGGCAATGAGGTTTTAAAATATGGAATGTTTTAATCGTGTTGATGTGTACACTGATTTTAAATGTACAAACAGGTGATAATAAAAGTCTTATTAACCATAGTTCCAGTTTACACAATGTTTTCAAAATGTTGCATTGTCAAAAGGTTGCATTTGTTAAATCTGAAATACTGTGCAAATCCCTTACAAATACTTTTAGTGAGATATTCCATTTTGTTGCAATAATCTCATTAATTTTGATATGTGAGCAGTGAAATAGCTTGAAGCGTTGCATTGGTGAATATTGACACTCAAGAATAATTTGTGGCCGCAGTTCATTTCAAGACAACTTTATTGACATACTTTAAGATTGCGATTCTAACGATACATATGCTTTACTGAGTCCTGTTTCACAAGCATAGCCTTTCAGCCTTTATCTGTCAATAGTACAAATATCAGATCTTGTTGAGCATGCAAAATAAATATGGCTGAGGCTATGAAGATTTTCAGTATTCTCTTTACCTTTTTTTAAATCACTGATATGAGGTAAGCCCATGTGGAAAATGGCAATGTACAGTGCAACATAAGTAGATGTGAATGTGAATGCAGCAAGTGTAGATTTCTGTAGATGTTTTAACACCCTAGAATTTATTCAGCTGTTACACGCTGACTTTAATAAATATTCTGGTGCTTATATTTGTTATAGAAGTGAAATCGGCCTGTAATGTGTCGACAATAAGAGACTGAACTACCTGCTCTTCAAGGGTACTCAGGGTATGAAATGTTAAATGGCTCAATATTTAGTTAATGTGTAATGGTCTTTATGAATTATATACTCATTTCTTATTACTCCAGTCATAAAAAAATTTCCGATCGACATTCATGATTCTTGCGCTCTTTTCATATTTTTGTTATTTTGCTTCCCTAAAATAATATAGGAAATAATATACAAAACTTGTTCTAAAGTGGCGTTTCCTGACATGGGAAACCTCAGTGGGAGGTAATGTAACCCTGCTATTGTATGCTACTTACAGCTTGCCCCAGGAAGAGCAGCAGACACAAGGGCACACATTGCTACAACATGTAAAAACACATAGAAAACCATTTTGAATGTTACCAGTGAATATGATGAGGACCAGTTGTCTCTGTGGACTGGTTGGGTTTCTATAATGTGTTGGATAACAGTGTGCAATGCTTCTCCCTCTCCTCCCCCCTCTCCCCCAAAGCTGTTTATCACAGTAAAGTGCTCCCCTCTTCCAGCTCGCCGCTTCCCCTCAGCACTGCCGGTGAACTGCCGTTAAAGAATGGGTGGGGGATTGCAGTCACGTACGTCCTCCCCTTCTCCTGCCTGCAGGGGAACGCAGCAGAAAGCCACACAGACATGTAACCCCTGCATTCACCAATTCAGTGAAAGGTTGACATTGCAAGTTCTGAGCAGGGTAGAAAACCCAGACTGCTGTAAGTCAGTGGAAGTGAATGCATCTTTAAAATAATTTTTGAAGCACAGGAAACATGAATTCAGCTCTTACCAAGTTCATATGAGACTACTAGAGATAAAATGTACTGCCATCAGAGCTAATTGACAGATTAGTTTACAGCCCAAAAACAATGCAATTTTCAACCAGGCAATGACTGCCGCAGATGTTCACGTGAAGGGAGGGGCAGAGACTGGCGTCACAGACCCGTCTGGATCAGGAGTGTTCTTCCGCACTGCCGCTGAAGGAGCGGCTCCGTATGTGGTTCCGCAGCTGCTCGATCAGCTCTGGATTCTGCTGCTGGATCTGCTGGGCAAACTGCTGACCACTGCCGGGGACAGTTAGCATCTGTTAGTTACGACAAGCAACAGCACTGACCACTGCAGGGGACAGTTAGCATCTGTTAGTTACAACAAGAAACAGCACTGACCACTGCAGGGGACAGTTAGCATCTGTTAGTTACGACAAGCAACAGCACTGACCACTGCAGGGCACAAGTTAGCATCTGTTAGTTACGACAAGCAACAGCACTGACCACTGCAGGGCACAAGTTAGCATCTGTTAGTTACGACAAGCAACAGCACTGACCACTGCAGGGGACAGTTAGCATCTGTTAGTTATAACATCTGAAAAAAATTAAATGTTTTAAATTCTAAAATATGTTAAATATGAATATAAAATATCGGTGGACTTTTGTGTGTTTTGACAAAATGTCTGACAAAACACTTATTTTCAAAAGCAAAAATTATTTTTCCAAAAGTGAATAAAGAAACAAGAATGAATTTATTGGATGTGATTTAATGGGATCACAGTATCAAGGGCTGGAAAAAAAAGGGCGTTGTGCAAATGGAGTCGAGGAGATAACGGGAGCTTCTCACGCTTCGATAAGGCTGGAAATGTCAGATAATCCGCCCACTCCAGCTGCTGGCCCTCCAACCGCATTAGACATCATCCCCGACATTCTGCCAACGGAGAGAACAGTCACTGCACAGCAGCTCTTCAGCCCACACACCATGCCAATGACCATACTACAAACCATATCCAAACCATCTCGCTAGGAAAGCTGGGACAAAAACAAATTGCAGGGGGAGCTCTGGGAATGGTGTACTCACAGTTGCTGGACCTGTTGGTTCTGCATCACACTGGCAGCCTGAAGACATAAAGAATGTCGGTTATACTTCCATTTTCATTTTGATAACAATGTTCCACAGTGCTTTGGTAGAATTGCCGTGCCAAGTAAGTCAATGTTTCTGACCAAACTGGTAACTGAATGCTTTGTATATTCACAACAATTAAAAACCTTACCCTTGGCTTAAAATATAAACCCTTTAAACTGCATAGTTACATTGACACATTGATCATTGCTATTAATGAGGAATGAGGATTGCAGGTCTGCACTGTGCAATCTATTCAGCACTAACAGGAGGCTTGGTCTGTGAGATCTCTCAGAGAGCAAAACCCACAGAGCCGCTCTGGCTCCTGAGCAATGCCGCATACTCAATTCCAGACCAGCCCTGCCAGTCAAAATGTCAGTTTAGGAGGCTCTCCCGGGTGAAGCAATAAAACACCCACAGGGGTCCTGAGGCCAGGACTGAATGGTTGGTACAGCTCAGTTGGTACGGTTTGCGCAGGTTTGTATGGGTTCTCACCATGCTGATGAAGGCAGGGTTATTGATGAGGCTGGCCATGTCGAAGCCCAGTCCTGTAGCTGTCTGTAGAAAGACACATCCCGGGCAACACAGTTTGCATGTCTACCGGCACCTTCCATTCATTTTCAACCAGTAAAATAGCAGGGGTTGGTTGCACCAGCTGGGTGTCAAAAAGGCAGTCATAAGTGATATGCCAGATGTCCATATGTCCAGGTGTACACCCAGCTGGGGCAACTTAATATAACTGAACTTCTGCCCAAACACTCAAGTTCCTTTTAATCTCAAGGCCGTTGAAAATGATCTCCCTGTGGTGGAGGACCCCACCTCAGAGATATGGTAAACATTTGACACCTTGACATCATACCCACAACACAAAGTAATATAGTGAGAACAGTAGTGCACACACAAATTCTTGAAATCATGTATAAATTGCAGTTATTTAATGTAAGCTATAAAATACAATATAAACATGTCAATTAAGAAGCATGAAAAACTTTTCTTAAAAGGGAAAATACCATCTGGATGGCCTACCACACGAGCCTAACATTATGACAGCAATATTTTTCACAAATGATTTTGTGAGGCTATTTGAGGTTACACTTCTTTAAGAGGCTGTGTGGAGAAACATTGGATGCAGAATTAGCATGGATACAGCGAGACAGGAAATCTGAGCTCTGAAGGAGACTTGTGTTACTTTCACGTCATATAATACACACCACAGAGCATGCATAGACCCTTGACTGTCTAAAACCTCTTTCCGAATGGGATTAAGTAGTCAGTATATGTGGTGGTACTTCACATTGATGGAATTCTGAAAGCCCCCCCACAGTCCCAGGAGACTTACAGTATGTTAACTTCTTGTCTAATAAAACTGCTGCAGGTACTGCTCCGCAGGACTATATTTTATTGCCTGATCCACTCATCTTCCCGGGCTGGGACATTTAGTTGAGAGTATTATCAACCATTTGTGAAGAACCCAATGTTGTGCCGGGACTGCTGTTTCCATCTCCCAAACCGACACCCTACTCACAGGGCTAGACGCCTCCTTCTGCTTCTGCTCAGCTATCTTCAGGTTGGACTTGTAGGTGTCATTCTCTGGGTCCAGCACCAGTGCCTTCTTGAAGTAAGTGATAGCCTCTGGGTACTTATTCATGGCAGTTAAGGCCAGCCTAGAACACAAAGGGCATGATGGGAAGGGTAGTTTTCTGGCTGAACACAATACATCTTGGCAATAGCATGCTGTTTAGTTTTTTCTGTCGGATACAAATGCATGAGTCTCTTAATTTTAGATCACATAACTGTCGTGCTACAGTAAAGCCAGAGGACTATTTGTCATTGTAACTAGACTGCTGGTGGCTGGGAGGAAGTCCTGATGACAGAACCGCTGGTGGGCAGACGCTCGCAAACACAGGGGCTCAACATAGCACAGAGGATGACTGATGGCTGTGCGTCTGAAATGCCACAACTACTCGGAGTTCAGAGACTGTGTGGAATTTCACTGTTGCTTCTCGTGAGGCACATATGAAATTTAGGATTTATGTTAACTATGACAGCGCTCACTCAACCTTCTCCCTGGGAAACCCAATTTCAGGGTCCCATCAGTCAACACTCTTGGCCGGTCTGGCTCCTTACAATCATAAAGAAAGCAAATATAAAAGGCGGTGCTAATCCTGGATTCTGTTTGGCAGCCAAAATCAAAGTACAGACTTGGAAGAACTATTTCCCCTCATACGAGGCTATTTTAGCTGTGAGCCTGGTGCAAATCCATAGCCTTAAAACAAGAGAGTGAATGCAGACTCCATTTGCTGTTACAATTTTGATGGGTTCATCCATGTTTACAAGAAATAAACTTCAACTAAATGTTGCACATGCTAATGCTAATGATATGACAAAGGCAGGAGATTGGTATCTCTCTTTTGGCCTCAAAAGCTTTTCTCTGAGTACTCTGGACCTAGGCTGTGCATGTGTTCCGCTCCTACAGATATAGTATGATAGTATCTGCTCCTGAGGCCTCCTTTGCAGTGGTTAAAACAAGAGTTTCTGTCCAACTGAATTCTGCCTTCATAAACCGCCTGACTGCCCGATGTTTTCACGGCCGCACGAAACCCCCAACTAACAAACAATACAAGCACTGTGTGAGCATGTCTGTTCCTTCACAGCAGAGAAGGAACACTGCTGTCCTCATGATGAGAATGTTAGATGATCAGGAAACTTGACTAATCGTTCTTACTGCTTTAGAAAACCACGTGGAGCTAAATTACTCATCAACTGGGAAATACAGTTCCGTTTCAAACCTCCCATGTCTGAAAGAAAGTGCAGGTTGGGGAAATGCACCACGGTGAGTCACAGTCAGTCTACATGAGGGTGTCATGAATATATGTGATCATTTATGTGACCATCCCCACAGCCACATCTTGTGAATCGTCACAAACCCAACTGATGGCTGAGTTCAAACATAGAAGCAGTAATCCACACAGCTTAGTGGGCATGAAGCCCCAGGCTCCCAGCAGGCTTAACTCACCCCATTCTCCCATAGGCCTTGCTGTAGGTGGGGTCGATCCCGATGGCCCGCTCGCAGTCGCCAGTCGCTTCAGTGTAGTTCCCCAGTTTACTGTGAGCTGCAGCCCTTTGGGGCAGAGCAAAGGCATGTGTTCATTCAGAAACTAAAACTAAATCAAGAACTCACATTTCAAGCGTTAAGTGTCACTATCCAGACAGTACAGTGGCATGTCACAGAGGCCACGTTGATGCGATCTAAACCTTAGATCAAATGTGATCTAAACCTTACTCGATACCACTGGATGCAACATAATATTTTGAAAAACAGCATTAAAACGTAGTATAAATTGCCTATTCCTCCATTTTCTCATACCTGTTACAGTAGTAGACCGCATTTCTCCGGTCCAGATCAATGGCTTTTGTGTAGCACTCCACTGCAGAGCTGTAATTCTCCTCCTTCATGTGGTTGTTCCCTAGAAATGCAGTTCAGGCTCTTTCATGAAAAGTATCTCACATACCGATGTCAATCGTTCATGCTCGATGCTGATGTGACCTTCACTGGAATTGCATGCGTGAATGAAAAATGGCAGATGGCACCTTCGTTTTTCAGCTGCTCTGCTCTCTCTGTGTCCTCTGCAGATGGGGATATCTCCGGTATCGACAGGTTGTCATTCTGTGGAAGCAGAGTAAAAGGCCAGTCGAGAAGGATTCACTCGCAGTAGGTTATTACCCACACATTTCTGATCTAAATTTCAGGGCTTGAAACTGTATGTGTGGAAAGGAATTCACAGTATACTGCATCTGAGATTTGCTATATATATGATAAAAGATACACCAAAAAAATGCAGAAATTTGCATTTAATTCAATTTACATATGTGAATGAATTCTTATGGGGTGCTCAGAAGGAATTAACACATCCCTGATAACAATCTGTGTGTTACCATAATGTATCAGATGGATATTATCATATCATTATTAATTTTATGATGTACATTCACATACTGTATATTCATGAATGTCAATAGTAGTTCTGCACATGGCTGGTAGCTACTATTCCCACCTTTAAGATGGAGTTGAGGAAGATCTCGGTCAGGGGCTGTGGCACGGCCAGGTGGCTATCGCTGGAGTTGATCTTGAAGGTCGTCTCCAAGCACTGTATCGCAACTGAGCAACGTAAGACCAGACAGTGGACCACACGCTTGAGGCCCCCTTTTCCAAAAAGCCATTCACAACCACCAGAAACCCACAACAAGTCTGGCAAGTTGGGTGTCCAGCCCTAGGTACGCTACAGATTGATGCTTCGATGTGTCCGGCCCTTTCCAGTGCTGACTCTGCCAGATACTGTATGACAACGCAAAATTGGCATCAGGGAGGGAGGGATTAATTTGGCAGAGTTTCCTCTGACTTATTACAAACCAGAAATTCCTCCTGTTGACTGGGCACCTATAGACTGCCTGTGTCGACCAGGCAAGATTTGCAGTACTCTGCCACAGTGGCTGTGTAACTCAGCTGCAAGGGCTGCGCAGACAGCACAGGGAAACGTGGCGGCTAGCTGCCCAAGAAGAAGATTCCTGCATGTATTGAACAACCTAAATAGGAACCTATACGTAGATGTGCCTCAGTCTTTGATCAGTTAAAATTATTTATAGTTTTACATAATTGTTGCAATATACCATAAAATGAACATGGGAGTTTTATTCTTTGTGGCATGCATTGCTGTTTTGGACATCATGTGGTTTTAGAGAGTGAATAATTCCTATAAAAATGAAAAGCACCAAATTAAGAAAAATGTTGTTTGTTTGGAAATCTGTGAAGACTCATGCCCTTTTTTCTTAGAGGAAGCAGAATTGTGATACTAGCCTACCTTCAAGGCTTTCCTGCTCATCTGAATTCAGGGCACCACAGTGTGTTTGATCTCGTAGGAACTGCACAATGGAAAATGCCAGACGCTTCTCCACAGCCATGTTCTCTGCCTTCACCCAGACTCCTGCTCACCAATCTGAAGCACATGAACATTCATGAACCCGGACATATCTTTTTAAAGCATTCACTAGCTCATACAGCCATTCGCCACAATGGGGGATGACACAAAAGGTTCTTGGTAAACGGCAGTTTAAGCATGGCTTTAACAGTCTGCTCTTGCCATAAAGTATTCTTATATTCTTTTGATTTAATCCATTCAAACTACAGGTAAATAATCTTGATTCACCAGTGACTGTTAAAATAGGGCCCAGAATTTGGGGGTCAAGTATCAGGGAGACAAGTAATGGCTGTGAAGGATATTTCTGAAATGCACAGTACTGTGCAGAAGTCTTAGGCCCCCTAGACTTTATTATATATATATATATATTTTTTTGTGTGTGTGTGTTAGTATAAAAGAACACATTTGAGATTTCCAAATATTCATATTTATTTGATTCAACTATTCTGCCAAATTACTAAAATGTAATGAACAATGTATAGTATGTTTATTTAGGACCTTTCATTTAATTACTTTTTAAATAATCTTATCTATACAGGCAGGTGCCTAAGACTTTTGCACAGTACTGTATATGACTGACAGGCCTAGCTCTGGGGATGTTTGTTGGGAGGGCAGGGTAACTCAATGCTGCACTGACATGCTCAAATCACTTTTAGTTGTCATGGATACAATGTTCCATGAATCAGAATAGGTTCCATGGATCAGAATAGGTTGAAAACTGCTGGGTTGCAGAATTCAAATAACAGTACAGTTGTTGAGGGTGCAGAGACTTTAGGGGGACTGTAGCCCATCAGTTAACGAGGGCTGATTCTTGGCAGACATATCATACATAGGATACCAGTGGAATGTCATATTTTTTGCAAACACTTTACTCTGTCATAACTTAGACGTTAAGTGGAAAGTCACTTACCTGGAATTTGACGCTACAGATAGCTGAGAACAAAAAAATAAATTGTTGATGTTATTAAAATAAAGCACAGAGGTTAAATCCAACCATGAAATTTAATCTCAGAGCTAGGATTTAGGGCGTTTTCTGAAGACAAATTGATGCATGCAATCAGTGGATACTTTTTTTTTGTTCTTCTAATGCTGACAAACATTTTTAAAATGCCAATCTGAGTGACTTTAAATTTATCTTATCAAAAAAAAAAAACACTTCCCACAATATATACATATATATAGTCTGACGAGGATCTGAATAGGCATTTGGCATTTCCAAGCAACCCTTGATGGTAGCATGGCACAGATCTGGGATTTTCACAACTCAGTGGGTGGTCTCCTCCAATAGTGTAAAGAGAAAACTTGCTTGGAATCTGGCCCCTAGTCACGCAACAAATAACAAAGGTCACGGGGTTAGATGTCTGGTGGGGTGAGGTGGGGAGGGACGTGATGTCTGAAAACCTTTGAACCACCTGCCACTGGAAACATTATGATATTTACATCTGGTACAATCAATTTAATTAATATTTTAGTGAAGCTGACTCATGATAATAGCATTTGTATTGATAATGCATAATTCTGTACGTATGTAGGCACATGCATGCATGCACACACGCACACACACACACACACACACACAGAAACACAGTTATTTTCCCAATCAATCAATAATTCTTTATCTACCTATCTACAGTAAAGTGTGGTGTATATGTAGGGTACAGTACATGTAGGCGAACTGTATCTATAGTTGAGAGTGTGTTTCAACAACTCAACAAATATTGACAGAAAAATACTAATTTGAGCATTAGAAGGTGCAGATTGACTATACTCTTGACAGAAAGGTTGACAAGAAATGGTTAATGCTGATTCCAAACATCTGTCCTTCGCTTATTTTTTCAGTTATACAAAGTGGAGCTGTCTCCTGGAAACTACCCCATTTCTTGGAAAAAATTCAATTTCCAATTTCAGACCAGGCGATTGTTCCGAGTTCAGAATTTTCCTGGCTACCAGCAGGGTTAGGTAAGTCCATAAGCGTCTCGATGTCACTCGGAACATTTATAGACCTGCATGCACTGCTTTTACACAGCAACATGATGGTGGATAAGTTGAATTACAACAGACAGATGCAATTGTGTTCGTGGCTTAACGCGTCATATAAGCAATCTCTTTGTACGGAAGGTTACGGATGCTTCCAAATGCCATAAAAATGTGATCCAAGCTTGATCCTACTGAAGGTGATGCATTTTTTCTATTGACAATTTTGGCGGCTGCATATAGGTGGGGTTGAAATATACGCCTGTTACTCGAATTCCGATTTCATATTTGCTTCTATAATGTATTATTCCTTGCACTGACAAAATCCTGACCGTTCACACGTGACACACATGCCTACAAGTGTAGGCGATGTGATGTAATGTCAACAATATACCAAGGATTGCTCGTTACCGTCCAGACATTGATCGAATTGTCACACATATTAACGAATGTAATATGTTACATGTGTCATTTTTACAATACCTCGCAATCCTTGATATTGCGTATTCAACAAAAACAGAAATACGCACTGCTGCTGCCTCAGCTAGTTTTGCATACATGATCATAGCTAGCCAGCGAGCGAGCTATAATGGCTGATATGGTCAACATCGTTATCTAAGATAAGCAAAAAAGGCCCGATCCATCAATCTTTCATCCTCTAAACCACATTACTCATTACCTGTAACCTTTATGTGCTAAGGGATGCTATTTGGGCCCCCGCCCACCTACCTGAGCAAATCTCCAGCGGTACCCACAACACCGTCATGAAAACTTCTGTCAGATTAATCGACTCCGACGCGATTGCGCAGTTGTGGCGGAAGTGAACCCATTCAATACAAGTGGAGTTTGGACCGCTAAATAGCCAAATAGTTTTGTTTCTCGCAACGTTGCATTTTGAGTGTTTATTGGACAATGTTTTCCTTGAGCATTTCCGTATTTCGAAGGACTAGCAGGTATTCACATTTTCCTGATTGTATTTCTGGCTTTTAGCTCGTTAGCAGTAGCACAAATTCACGAACTAACGTTAGTTAGCTAGCTAACCGTGTGACTGACTGTTCGTCATATCGAAGTGGGACACTAAAATTAACTGAAGGCATGAATCATTACTTGTGGCGTATATAACCATACCATACAACCCGTGAAACCGGAGAGCTTTCCAAATAAAATACACGTTGATGTGGGAGTGAATAAAATCTATTTAGTTTGCAAGACACTCACAACTAGCTAGCTATACCCTCGGCAGCCTAGGACAACTTTGAAAGGTTTGTGATAACTTTGCTAACTGTCCGCTTAAAACTTAGATGTAGGCTACTGTTCAGTTATTGTGTGCGCTCAGTGACAGTCCAGTGAATGTAACCACAGTTGGCAAATGAAAAGCGCGCAACGCGTGCACTGCCACTGGATCGAGTTTCTGAGCTTTGCCTATAAACTTGAGGAATTTATTGTGTTGATACAAGAAGAATGTGATGCTGTACCAGCGGGTTTTAGGATGTGATGCCACTTCGCTGCAACGTGTTGCTCAGTATTGTATTTAGTTTGTTAAACATTTCTTGTGAAAGTTGTGCATTTAAGATTTAGTCTGGTTTTAACATGCTTCTGTAGCGACAACAAGCGGCCAGTGTATCCTCGTGAGGATAAAAACAAAAATAGCAATGCTTTCTTGTAAAGGGTATTATTGCTGGATGCATACATTTGCAAATGTTGAGTTTAAGGTGGCCACCTGTGACTTTTTGCATCATGGAGCAAGCGCAGTATCTGCAATGTGCGTAGTTCGCCACTTGTCACCCACATTTGGATTGGTGTCTGTAAGGTGAAGTGGAGCGTATTGCTAAATCAGTCGCCCGATACTTATCACCTGGAAAAGGTAATTTACAGAATTTATGAGCTGATTCAAAATGCTAACCTCTATCATTTTCACACTGATATTACATGGTGTTACCGTGTCTTCATTTGTGTGTGTGTTTTACGTTATTGCGTATTGCGGCTACTAAAGCCTATTTAGCTTGAGTCTTCTTTTAAAATTGTGTACATATCTGTCGCATTTTAAAGCTCATACCACTTTGTTTTGTATTTAATGGATACAAATCCAAGGAAGGATTGTCTAATTTGAGTTTTATTTTCGACCTTTTACGTCTCTTCCAGCATAATTGTATTTTCTCCTGTAACTTTTGCTTCCTGGGTAGTATTTAATCCTAGACTTGAAAGCTCCTTTCTTTTGATCTTTAAGCATTTAAGAAAATTGATGTATAAATATCCAACACGATTTTTGTGTTACTTTTGAGTTCAATTGTAGATTTTTATGTGTTGACACTAGACATAGACACTAGACACTGTTTTGTGAGTGTACATTTTTGTAACTGAAATGATGATGCAAATAGGACCAACCTAGGTAGGTTTTCATCTGTGATGGAGGTTAGTCTTCTTGGTACATGGGAAAACCTGTTTAAAGAACTTAAAATTGAGGCCACTTTGGTATGGCAGCCTGTTGGACTCGGAGTCAGACTACTTGCTGTATAACCGAATACTTCATCATCAAAATCTGGCTGTTCATATGATATATACCTTAGAAAAAAGACAAAAACGAAATAACATCAGATGTGTAGGCTATATATTTATTCATGAAGAAAGGCCCAGAAACAGCTAGTGAATTTCACCCACATGAAAGGTGGTGTCTGCCTTTGTTTACAGTGTTTGGGTTGGAATATTGTTTAGTCATACAATAATTTTCGCCTAAACCTGTTTTTCATTTTATCAGTAAGTGTACAATAAGGATAGTGTAATGGAGCATACTGCTTTTGCTGCAATTAACTAGTCAGCTTGATAGTGAGATTACCACTGTTTGATAAATTGAATTGGTATTTATTTCATATTTTGTTACAATATGCAAGCCAGCAACTTTATGAAATTATCTTTCTTTAGTGAAATGCTTTCGTTTAGGAAATGAAAATACCCAACTTCAGTCATCTTGCTGTAACTAGCTGTACTAATTGTGGTGTCCTCATTGCTAAAGCTGAAGACTGTCAGTATTCTCTGTCCACCTAGGTCTATGCTGTGTCCAGCTATGGTGATAGTTTTGCCAAATATTTGAAGTGTTTAATTTGACTAGCACAGATGATGTGCTTTGATAAATGCATTTACTTCAGAATTCAAGGAACTAAATGCCAATGTGTGTGTCTGGTGTCATTTTTACCGAATTGATCATTTGGGAAGGGAAAATGGTATGGAAAAATAGGTTGTGATTTTCCAGAAGGTTGTACAGTGTGAACTTATTGATACTTTCTTTTGAGGTTATTGTCACAGTATCAAAAAAGCTGCCACAGTGTTGCTTGATCCCTAAATTGAAAAGAATGTTATCAAAAGAGAAAATGTTTTTTTTCCACTATTGTCTAATGATTGAGGGTCATTTTGTGAAAAATCAACCCGAGTTGACCACTTCAATTTTGATCAAACTTTGTGTACATGGTCTTTATTTATTCAATCAAGAACATCCAAAACATTGGCCTTATCCAGAGATATTGTCTGACACAAAGTTTGAAATTATGGACTCTGATTTTCATAATGCTGCTCAGAAAAAAAAGTATTTTGGTTATACGACTGGGAATACCACAAGGAAACAGAAGTCAAATAGACTTCTAGGAACAGCCACTAGGAAAATGAAGTCAAATAGATCATTTTTTCAAGAATTATACGATACCAACCACCTGCCTGTCTGTCTGATGGAGGAAACTCATTCTGACACTGGCCTTGTGTGTGATCACTGTGAGGGGGGTGTCCTCAGAGTGACAGTGCCTTATGCCTGTCAGCTACTGGATCATCAGGATAGAAGCTTGGGCATTCCTGGTTAAATGTGTGGTCCTCAGTGTATTTTCTTTAAATGTCAGATGTCAGAGACCTGCTGATACAGTATGTAGGCTACTCGGATGAGTTATTTCACAAGCTTCAGGAAGAGGCTTTCAGACTTTTCCCAGGGACCGAACACTGTTCACGTAACAACTCATGCAAGCGTGTCAGAGTATCTTAATATGTGCAAAAAATATGATTAGATGTTATGAATCATATATAGATGTTATTAAATCTGTGGTTATTTTCTCTCCACCAGGATTTTCTAAGTCGATATAGAAGTAAAAAAATAAAATAGAAGGCATTTCAATGGTTTTATCATTTTTGTTAACTCACTGATATTGATATTTTTAATATTGTATTCCTGCAAAGGGATATTTTGCATCCTGCCAGATGTATTTGGATGGTTGCAAGAGATGTAACATCACAGCTTTTATTTTCTATGTGACTTGAGTTACCGTCCCATCATACAATAATGCTTTAACCGCAAGAGATCCCACACTGAACATTACTTCAGATTATACAGTACTTTGTATACATCTACAAGAAGCCACATGTCTAGGTTCATACAGTGAATATAATTAAGAACATGTTGGTTCACAGTATTTTGCGTACTCCAAATGTACTGTTAATGGATGGGCAAATGAACAAGATACCTTGGGTTTTTCTCAGCCTATTTATACTGTAGTATTTGTTCTAGGTCAATTGAGGTATATTGCTTTCCTGAAGGGTGCAACAGCAGTGTCATCATTGCCTTCATGCCCCTGGATGCCTTCATAAAGCGTTTGGTCCTTATGTCACCCCATGTACAGAAGAGATACTGTAAATGAGCTGCATTTGAAGTCAGTGGCTAAACTAATCCATTGAATAGCAAGGCATGGATTTAAGGCCAGGCAGGTTAGGATTACAGTGTGAAGTGTGAGTTATCCACATTCACTGAGCTGTTACGTGCACTTGTTCATGTATATATAATTTGTATTTCAGAGCCTCTTGTTCCAGACTAAGGCTGAAAATGACCCTTCTGAATGGAATCGAGCTCCCTGCTAAGAAGTGTTCCCAGTTAGCTGGCAGCAGGAACAGTTTGAGATGGGATCTCACTCCTGATCAGATGAAGGCCCAAACAGAGAAGCTGATTCAGAGAGTGAAGCAGACCTATGACAGCATTGGAGCTCTGGAATTGGAGAAGGTCTCTTATGAAAACACATTGAAAGCCCTGGCATATGCGAAACTGGAATACACTGGTATGTCATCACTTTGTGTTCAGCGTCCTGTTTGCTCAGCCAGTGGCTCCAAGGTCATTGTTATTGGAAGATGAATGGTAATTTGGTTGTTTAAATAAATTCATGAATGAAGTACTTGACCACCACCGATGACACAGCTACAGGAGCTGCACCCCCTCCTCTAAGGGCTCATGCATGTATGTCCGGGGTGCACAACTCCGGTCCTGGAGGGCCGATCCACGTGCTGGTTTTTGTTCCAACCAGTTACCTTAATTTTAGTTTTCTGACCGCTCTATAAACTACCCTGGATCAGTAAAACCTTTAGGATACACCTGCATTCTGTGACTGTAGCTGGTGCTTATACAAATATTAGATGATTACATGATTAAACACAAAATTCTTAAACAGATCGGCCCTTGCTGTGCACCCCTGATCTATGTTCATTGCTTGAGCCTGAATGCATGACCAACCTAACCTTTCTACACCAAACATTGTAACCCATTGCAACTGTTTATTTCCTACAATTTGTTGATCTACTCACATGTGATTGCCAGATGAAGAAACAGACTGATGATTCATTCTCGCCCTATTTGAAAAGAATTATTCATCTGTTAAATTGTTCAGAGTTCAGAAATGGCTGCACATCAATATAGCATCTTAGTACATATGCCATTCAACCATTACAAGCTTCTCCACTGACTCCCAGGTAACATCACATTTGCCTGCCACTCCTCTACCATTTTAATCTCATCATCTGGTGCAACTTGTCCTTCACAGATTCGGCAAACTTAACCAGCATGCACTGCCAGTTCAGGGTCTTTTCAGTACGAGTGTGAGGGTATGAGCCTTCACCTGTGCCAGGTTTGTGCACATACAGCCTTCATTGTCGACTGGCTCCCAGCACTCCAGAAGCTGAACAGTGTCCTGCGGCCCTCCCAGCTACCTCTGCTGGCGGCTCTCCGCACACTTGTTCTGCGTGCCAGGTACACTGTACCGTCTGCGGCGATGTCTCCGGTGACCCCATTAGTCTTTCAAGGATTGAGCTGATGCGGCCTTGTCAATAAGAGTTGAGCCACCTTGGCCAAGGAGGCAGCTGTTTCAGATATCTGCCAGTTAAGGTTCGCTGCTGAAAGCTGCAGTTGCCTGGGCCTTAGCTCCTGAGTCTGCTGTCCTTGCATGCCTGTTTGCTGCCCAGTCCTCCTCTATTTTGGGCATGCTGGAATCTGGCGGAATGTTCTTGGGCAGCATCCCTCGTCCGACCGGGCCGAGAGTGGAGCCATCGTCCACGGGGGTGACGCATTGCACAGTGGGCGGCAGATGGATTTCAATTTAATACTTTATGCCTATCATCAACTCAGTTTTGCTCTGGGGAAGTGGAGTAGTACAGGTCAAGTTCCCCCCCTGCTGGAACAAGTTTCCTGACGTCAATGGGGTTAGTGGGAATGGCCTAGTCTCCAGCCAGCTCAGATGTTGCAGGGCGGTCAGTGAGGATGATCCCCTGCTATCTTCGGGTCTCAGCAAGAGCAGCTGGAGAGCATTCGGGTGAAGGCTGCCAATGGCTCCAGTGAGTGGATCTTTGTTGGCCAGGCTGGCTGGAAAATCATGATATGGGCAGGACCTGCTGTTAAGCTGGCAGTGTAGCCCCAAGTTCAGACTCAGTTTACAATGTATGCTGACATTTGATAGCTGTGAAGATATTGCCACAGTGGGCTGGTTTGAGCCCAAGTCAAAGAGCACTTGTTGCCCATTGCCTTCTAGGGTGGTTGCCAGGTTGACAACCCTTTGTTAATATGGTCAGTTGCCAGACCTGGCCACCATCCAGTACTTGAGCCAGAATGCCTAGAGATGCTGATGCTATGGAACAACCATCACAAGAAAGAAGCTGCTCATCCCTTTCTATTTTGGAACGGCAAGGTACTGGAGCTGTCTTGGCTGGCTGAACTGCCAGCTTTTGGGCACTTTTTATCTGGCAAAGGCCACCACTGGAGGGCATGCTCTGGGCCATATTTCAGGTCACTTCAGGGCCACAGTGCTTGGCAAAGTTTGGCTCCTGGTTCTTCTTCACAGTGTTCTCACCTGTCAATGAAGAGGGTGCCCTTGGCCTATAGTGGGGAGCAGTTGGGTGGACATCCCCACAACTGTACCTCTGTTGGGCTTTCTGTTCTCCACTCTACCCATTACCTGGATCAGCTAAAGGTGGGCCTGTGGGATCACTGTTAATTTATCCAGGAACTAGTGCAGTCTGTTGCAGGGTTCACACCAGTGTATGATGGAAATTTAATATATGAATTAACATGTACAGTGTATTTGTTGACTTGCAGAATGTAATTCATGCCGTCATGCATCGCCTCTCAGACTTAATAAACTGGCAGGAAACCCCAGCCAGGGATACAGTAAGGAGCACTGTGTCATGCAGAATGACAGCATGTAAACACTGTATTTCCCAGCGTGCAAGCAATGCTCCTTCCGCCCTACACAGAACACATGCTGCTGTTGTGGGTTGGAGTGTGTGCTTGTTGTACACCAGGCTTGATTCCTATTTGGTAACACAAGGGTTAGATGAGGTGAGATGGATAACCGCAGTGGTTGTCTAAAATTGGATGTAGGGGTGAACCAGACATTTTAATAGGAATTAATGAATGATACAATTTAATTCAATTTAATTTAATTATTTTCACTTCATTAGATTTCTTTTAACATCCAAGCAAGTCTGTCAGACTCATTTATCTCATCAATAATAAATGTTTTTCTTGTTCCAGATTTTGTTGCAGCAGTACACATTATCATCACACTTTACACCCACAAATTTGTCATAATGCAAACAGTTAAACACCAACTGGACCTCCTTACGGTTCGATCAGTCTAATAACAATAGCATAAGAGGAAACATTGACAGTATATGTTGGTGTTTTGTTCTGACGTTTCTTTGTTTTATTCCAGCGTTCAGGCACATGTTGGACTTCCCTCAATACGTCTCCCCCTGCAAAGAAGTACGCTCCGCAAGCACCGATGCGGACAAAAAGCTGTCTGAGTTTGACGTGGAGATGAGCATGAGGGCCGATATCTTTCACAGGGTCATCGCCTTGCAGGTACAGCAGGAACATCAGAGCTCTGTATCAGACCTATACAGGGAACACAAAATCCCTTTGGTCTCCATTTGGAGTGCAGTGTAGCCCGAATCTTTGCATTGCAATTGGTAATTATATATGTTAACGTGTCCCTTGAATGTACTTTCCCTTTGTAAGGGTTATTTTAAAGACGGCATTTTACTGTGGTAGCACATTCGGGGCCAGCAAAGTCACTCATCTCTGGTGTGAAGCGCAGCTGAAGTAGAACTCCTCATAATGCTCCCTAAATGAGCACTCAGCTCCCAGTGAAAAGGCTGTTGTTTTCACAGATAAGCTGCATCACGGGAATTAGTTTTTTAATGGTACGTGGCCGAGAATGAAAATCGGAGTCAGATATGCATGTAGTTCTGACAGCAATGCTTGGAATTGAGAGATCTGTTTTTTTACCAAGTGTACCTTTTTGCAAAGGCAGCCCTCCATTTACAAAATACTTCTGTTCTTGGATGAAACAAGAGAAGACGGAACATGTGTAGATGAGGATGTACACAACACGAGCTGTCCTTGTTTACTGATGTCTCAGGATACTTCATATCCTGCTGTTATGACAGTTCTCAGAGTTCACCCATAGTGAGGCCATCTAATACTTACGCTTTGTGTGCTAATGTCAACAATTGAGCTTTTTTTCCACACTTGGCCTATCACTTGAGCCACATTTTCTGGATTTTCTGTCAGAGCAGCTTAGTGAAGACACACGGAGTGTGATAAATTGTGTTCAACGGCATCCAGACCACTTGGCATTTATGGGGCTGTTCGGAATCATGCAAAAGGCCACCGGAGGCCAACAGCTAATTCTAGACACGCCGGCCCGTCTTGGCAGCTGCGGGGTAAGACTGAATGCACACCATGTGCAAAATATAGTCACAATGATCTGACTGCATAAATGAAATGGCGCAAAAAAAATCCCTGTATGTGAACCTGTAAGCTTGCGCCGGCTGATGATACGACCGCATTGGAATTTGGTTCAGAGGAGACTTGCGGGTTGGTTCTGGACATTGGCAGCCGTATAAACAAGAACAATGAACTGTCATGTATATGGTGTGCTTATACGGCAGCTGATCTAGCACTGCCCTGCACTTTGTTCCGTACTTGGAAGTCCCTGCGTTTTATCCAAACCACAGATAGGCGATGCGGAGGTCAGACAGTGGTATTTGTGGCTGTTTATGAGTTATCACCAGGAGCATGATGGTGTTAGTTCATGAAAGTGCAGTGGGCCTGGAAGTTGTGAGCAGTTTCAGTCCAGACAGGCTTGTGACCACAGTCGCAGCAGGGTTGGCCTTTTACCCCTTTTACTCTCCCCTTCTCACACGGGGCTGAGGTATGGACACACACACAAACACATACATCACACTGAACATACACACACTAATCACACACTAAACGCACACACTCGACACACATCACACGTAGATGCATACCCACCATGCACACACCTACACACATACACACCTGATCTAAGGGTTAATTGGCTATTTTAATTTTCAAATCTCTGTTTGTACCACTAGCCTAGCACAGAACCTGGTATCTCTGAAAGGGGAAAAAAAGGTTACAAAGTAGTGTCTAAAATCAGAGTTTCTGAGGCACAAATTAAAAAAAACAACAGTATCTTTTTATATACATAAAATAATGCACTTAACATGCAAATTATACACTCGCACCCAGACACTGGCAGGTGCAAACATAATGCACGTTTTACACACAAACTCACAAACACGCATACATGTGAATAGGCACATAAAAATATGCACCAACTCTCACACACATGTACTCCTGAACTAACTTCGCCTACTCATTCTCAGTTCATGCACACTTCCACGAAACCACTCACAGTTGCACAATGAAATTACAAATGAACTCGCTAACTGCAGTGTCTTTTTCCGAGGATTCTCCTGTTTGTTCATTATCTTCAGTCGATTGCTCGATGTGCTGAGATTATTTGTCAGTGCTGTAATATTCCTCATCCCGTTAGCGGTGCTGCAGGGGTCCTTTAAGGGCCTCCATTGTCAGCCACAGCGAGCTGCCAGTGTGAAGTTTTGTATCCAGCTGCCAACTTTCATTTTCCGTTCCTGCACAGTTGCCTGATTTTACGGCCTCTTTATTAGGAGAGGCAGCTGAAGGACTTGAAGCCTGAGGCCAAACGGTTTCTGGAGCGATACATCAAGCTGGGGAGGAGAAATGGACTGCACTTGTCGAAAGACATACAGGAGGTACTGTGTGCTCGGACCCAAGTGCAAACAAAGTGATCTAGTTTAAATGGTAAATGGTTGGCATTTGTATCGTGCCTTTATCCAAAGCGCTGTACAGTTGATGCTTCTCATTCACCAATTCACACACACACCAACGACGGTTGGCTGCCATGCAAGGTACCATCAGGTATCATCAGGAGCAATTGGGGGTTAGGTGTCTTGCTCAGGGACACTTCGACACACCCAGGGCGGGAACAAACTGGCAACCCTTCGACTGCTCTTACTTCCATGTTCTTAGCATTATGATCTTGGTTCATATTATGATTGTGTATTACTGATATTGTATATTTATGAAATTGGTAAAAGAGTGGATGCCAGGCCCAGACTATTTTCTCTATTTGTGGTTAATTTATTTGCGGTTTCACTCTCTTTAGGCTGAATAGAGAGCTCTGAAGGACACACCTTGACTGCTATGCTTACTAAATTTACTGCATGCTGTTTACCCTTCAGGAGATCAAATCAACTCGCAAGCTGATAAGTGAACTTTCAATTGACTTCAACAAAAATGTGAATGAGGAAAACACTTTCCTCCTCTTCAGTGAGGAAGAACTCGGTAAGGATGCCGAACATATCAGTGAATGTTTGGGATAATGAAGGATGCATGGTGGTCTCCTGCATGGTGTCCCAACTAGGATGCTTGCTCTCAGTGCTGTGACACCTACCACTTCAATTGTGCTGAAATACTGACCACTGTGTCGACTGTGGCAGTATGTAACTTCAGCCAGGGATGGAAGCTTTTCTATGCAGTACGTTCTCAAGCACATTGCACATTAGCAGTTGCTCCAGCTCAGCCAACAGATTGCAGGGGTTTCGGAAGACGTGTATGCATGTGAGCACCCTCTTGTGGCAAAACAAGGCATTGCAGTGATCAGACATGCCCGCAGTCACGATTTGGCATTGCAGATTTTGGAATTAAGAAAAGCTGGTGTGATTGAAAGTAATTTAAAAGCGACGTCTGCCTGTCTGAACCCTGTTGGTGGTGTTTGGCCCCCTGAGGCGGTCTGGCGGAGAGCTACATGAACGGTCTGGAGCGGGTGGAGGAGGGCCGGTACAAAGTGACCCTGGAGTACCCCCATTACTACCCCCTGATGAAGAGGTGCCATGTCCAGGAGACCAGGAGGAAGATGGAGGCAGCCTTCCAGAGCAGGTGCAAAGAGGTAAGTGTCACCTCCCTAGACTGGTCCCCCCCGCTACCCGCAGTGAAAGAGAGGAACGGGAGGGAGCCTCCTGTTAAATCAGTTCATCCTCTTCATTGTACGTCGCTCTGGATAAGAGCGTCTGCTACATGCCATGTAATGTAATGTAATGTATCCTGTTAATCTGTTTTTAAGGGTTTTATGCACCTCACATTCCCAAAGCCTGACTGTGCTAGTGCCGCCTGTTTGATACTGAGTCCTGCAGAATATGGTTGAATCGGTCTTAGTGCAGCTTTGGGAGGGGACGTTTCATTTTGAAGGTTATTTTCTGAAATGATCCTTCTGGTCGGTCACCAGCCGGCTACACAGTTTCAGTGGACATGGCAGAGATGGGACGGGATGGATGCTTTCCAATTAGATTTTTTTCTGGTTCTTCGTAACCTCCTCTAACTTGGCGGCTATGAAAGCTCAGATGGCACAGACAGACTTAGATTTCCACAATTGCTGTTGCAGTTGTGTGTGAGCTGCATTTCCATTCCTGAATTACTGCGGCGGAAGGGCTGTAGGAAGCGTGTTACTGTATGCCTTCATCCTGCAGGTGAACACCTCCATACTGGAGCGCTTGATAACACTGCGGGCGAAGGTGGCCAATCTGCTGGGCTTCCGCAGTCACGCCGACTACGTGCTGGAGATGAACATGGCCAAGAACGCATCTGACGTGGCGCAATTTCTTGGTGAGCTCCCCAACGCCCCCCCCCCCCCCCCCCCCCCCCCCCCTACCATTTAAAACCAGTAGGGTAAGTTTGAGGGTGGCCTTGTGTTGAAGTTTGTTTTCCAGTTTTGTCTTTGGGTCATCTGTGGTAACTGACTGTGAGTGGATTGTCAGGACCTCTGAGTGGTTGGGAGTCTGCTCATCCTTGGCTTGTCCTGTGCCTTTGGACTGTATGAGTACACTTCTGTACTCCCGCCAACACACATTGCTACTGTTCAGTGACCCGCTGGGAGTTTCATATTCCAGTGTTAATTTAGCAGGAGGCTTTCAAGCCAAGGTCGTTTTCTTGTAATTTAAGGTGCAGAATCTGCTTTTCAAATGTCAGCTGCCCTGAATTGCTATTTGCTGGTCGTTCTGAAATAATGTTATTGACAAGTACCCCCTAGTGGGAATAGAGCAGCTTGTATTCACAACCGTGGGTTCAGACAGGCTGTCATTATATAACCTTCAAAAGATTGGAATTGCAATTTCTCATTTTCATGTTATCACGTGAGCTAAATCTGACACAAAGAGTAAGCGTGGAACTGAGATAAATATAGGTAAGCATTCTGAACAACAAGCCAAAGAGCTGAAACTAACTACAGGATGGCTGATTGTAACAATGAAAGGCCATGGAAGTATCACTTCATTCATTGACACCTGGCTGGGATCCCCCACCCCACCCCATTGAAACATGAGGGATGTATTGTGTGTGCAGATAAGTTCTACGAGAAGCTGAAGCCAGTGGGCGAGCAAGAGAGGCGGTACGTCCTGCACCTGAAGAAGAAGGAGTGTAAGAGGCGGGGCTACGAGTTTGACGGGCAGATACACGCCTGGGACGTGCCGTACTACATGAACCAGGTGGAGCAGGTGAAGTTTGCGGTGGACAAGGACAAGCTGATCGAGTACTTCCCCCTGGAGGTGGTGACAGAGGGGCTGCTCAGCATCTACCAGGACCTGCTGGGCCTCACCTTCCACAAGGTCGACCAGGCCCACGTCTGGCACCCCAGCGTCAGCCTGTACTCCGCGCAGGACGCCGCGTCAGGGGAGGAGATCGGCCACTTCTATCTGGACCTGCATCCCAGGTGACCATGCAGCTTGGACCAGGGCAGTTTCAGGTTCATGGTTGAGATGGCACTGGCATGTGCTGGTGTCATTTTAGAGATGATGGTGTAAGGGGCGACATGGCTCAGGCAGTAAGAGCAGTAGTCCGGTTCAATCCCCCGCCCGGGCTGTGTCGAAGTGTCCCTGAACGAGACACCTAACCCCCAAATGCTCCTGACGAGCTGGTCGGCGCCTTGCATGGCAGCCAATCGCCGTTGGTGTGTGTGTGTGTGTGTATGAATGGGTGAATGAGAAGCATCAATTGCACACCGCTTTGGATAAAGGCGCTATATAAATGCCAACCATTTACCATTTACTCTGGTGCTACTCTGTACTGCTGTTACTCACACTTGAGTGATGAGCTTGCAAATAAATAATTTGATAAATGGTGTTCTAGATCAGTCGGTTGTCAGCCTAAGCAAAGAAAGCTAGGATTGTGCTTGAATGTTGCGCAGGGTTATTGACTTCCTGCTGTTTGTAATCATTTTGCAAGGTTGACGCATTAAAGGAATTGGTGTAGTTTGCAGCTGAAGGGCGCTGTTTTTCAGGGAGGGGAAGTATGGCCACGCGGCCTGCTTCGGACTGCAGCCGTCCTGCCTGGGTCCTGATGGGAAGCGTGTGCTGCCCGTGGCGGCCATGGTGGCCAACTTCACCAAGCCCACGGCCAGCTGGCCCTCGCTGCTGCAGCACCACGAAGTGGAGACCTTCTTCCACGAGTTTGGCCACGTCATGCACGAGATCTGCTCCAGGGTACCCCGCTCCGCGTGTTCACGTCTCTTACTGTAGGGGGTGTGGTCTCTAGACAATGTCTTAATGACTCGCTAGGTCTGTAACACACCAGAAAGCAAGAAACACCTTTGAGGACTGAAGGTCAAAAATGTACATGTGATACACTGCAAGGTGGTCCACTGAAGGCTTGTCTCTGAAATGCTGTTGGCTCCATTTTGCCTGCTCATATGGTGTGACCTGTGACCCCTTCAGACTAAGTTTGTGGAGTTCAGTGGGACTCTGGTGGAGACGGACTTTGTGGAGGTGCCGTCCCAGATGCTGGAGAACTGGGTCTGGGAGAAGGAGCCCCTGCGCAGAATGTCCCGGCACTACAAGGATGGGAGCCCCATCCCGGACGACCTGCTAGACAATCTCATCGCCTCCAGAGTGGCCAACACAGGTCCGGTCCGCTCCCCTGTCTCAGTGCACGGCAGGAGCTGCACTGCTCCTTATCTAAGCTGAATATCGGATTATACCAAAGCTCTTGTTTGTTTACGGTGTCCTTTCCCTAAGCAGATCAAACTGCTGTGTTTGGAAACCCGATCTTGTTTGCCTGCTTTTGCACGGTCTCAAACCAATATTTTCTCTGGTGGTTTTTCTGGAATTTTGCCATTGTAGCCATTATCTAGCGAGAGGCAGAGATTGTTTTCACATTTTCCCTGTGGGGCACATCTTACCTTAGTGATGCTGTTGAAGTTCTCTGTTGCTAGGTTACTAATGTCCACCCCTTTCACTCCCACAGGCCTGATGAACCTGCGTCAGGTTGTGCTCAGTAAAGTGGACCAAGCTCTCCACACCAAGTCCAGTGCTAACACAGCGGACGAGTTTGCCAAACACTCCAGAGACATCCTGGGAATCTCTGCTACTCCAGGTGACCAAGAGCCCCACTAACCAGGCAAACAGCATTTTATAGTCCTTTCAGAATTGTCCAGTCCATGTTAAAGAGCTGGACCCCTGCCAGGTCCTCATTTCAAACCCTAAACTGACACATAAGACAGACCTCGCGCCAACAGTCTGAAATGTCACGCTGAAGGACTATGTCATATATGTTAACTTGCCAGGATTATAATGAACATAAATGGACCAAGCTTGTTAAATTGATGTAAAAAGAAATCAATCATTTAGCATACAGTACATCACATATTTTAAATTGGCTTAAAGCTTTTAATCTCCATAGTTGCCCCGTAATATATGAACTGAAAAGACCTCTGTATAGAAGTTGGACACTGTAACTCGGCCCGACATTACTTGCAAAGTAATTCATTTATTTATTTTACCTGCAGTATGTAATGTAGACACCTTTTTTCGAGGCAAACGTAGTTTACCCTTTACACGTTAAATCCATACTGCCGGATATTTACTGAAGTAACTGGTATCTCTTCTCTTGGGATGTTAAAAAGGTAAAGAGCTGCACTTTTGTTACCCGTTTGCTGGGTCCCAAGAGATCAGAGATACCACTGACTAATAACACAGCCTTTAGAGCACAGCCTTGGAGCAAGGTACGTGGTACATTAGCTATGTAAATCAGTCCCGGAGAGACCTTAGCCTGTTGAAGGGAAGACCATTTTCTGTGATGATCCCTTGGATGGTATTGTCATCATGTCATAATGTGACTGTGCTATGTGACTGTTCTCCTCTCCAGGCACAAACATGATGGCAAGCTTCAGCCACCTGGCCGGTGGATACGATGGGCAGTACTACAGCTACCTGTGGAGCGAGGTGTTCTCCATGGACATCTTCTTCAGTAGATTCCGGAAGGAGGGAATCATGAACCCGAAGGTAAGCTAGTCCTGGAATCAAACTCCTATTACCTTCTGCCCTTATCAGGTTAATGGTTTTCCCCCAAGACTACTGTTTTCCATCAGGACGACTGACTAGATTGTGATGCAGTCAGTCAGCTCAAAATAATGTATTGTATTATAATGCATTATAAGATAATAAGGTAATGCGTTTATGTATGCAGTAGCCTTCAGCCCAAAAGAGATCATGTTCAGATGATATAGCTGCAATATATGGATGTATATATTTGCTTCCATAGGTGGGAATGGAATACCGGAAGGTGATCCTGGAGGTGGGGGGGTCAGTGGATGGAGCAGACATGCTGAAGAGCTTCCTGGGTCGTGAGCCGTGCCAGGATGCCTTCTTCCAGTGCAAAG
Organism: Conger conger; assembly: GCF_963514075.1. Taxonomy (NCBI): domain Eukaryota; kingdom Metazoa; phylum Chordata; class Actinopteri; order Anguilliformes; family Congridae; genus Conger; species Conger conger. Next base: position 34,283,694 of record NC_083771.1, read on the forward strand.
GCTTGGTCCAGTCAGAAAGCACCATCAACTCCCACTGACCGGGACCACCCTCCTCTGTTGCCCACTGACTGACCGACCACTCAAAAACTTAATAAATAATGCTACTTATTTATAATATTTATATTTATTATGTTTGTTGTACATTTGTTTGGTTATTACCGTGGAATCTTTTGAAATGCGGAAATTACTGTCATATTTTGTTACAGTGGATGGTTAGTTTTCCACAACGTGGGTTTCATGGGTTCCACAACACTGACTTTCTTGTAAAGGGTCAGGGTGTTTGGATTTCCTCCACAAATGAAACCTTAGACCCCACCTGGCCTGGAGACTAGTATGACATGTCCCTTATCACTTGGTGATACAGAAATGAAATAGACATTGTTTTACAGTTGAGTTTCAGGTCCTGCAAGCTTTGGCCTCCCAGTTCAAAAGTCCAAATAATTGTCTGATTTGTCCTTGTCTGACTTCGGCACTTTGAGGATGCTAAACATAGGTATTTTAACCAAGGTAAAGTTTTTGGTTACGAAGGACAAACTAAGTGGATGTCCCTGACTAAGAGGATTGATTAATTATTGGTCTCTGCAACCTAATGCTTTCCCTTGGTCTATTATTTACATTCTTTGTACCAACAGCTGAAAGTTTAGCTCTTAACACTTTGTTCGGTGGGGGGGTTAGTATTGTAATTCGAGAAAATATTAAATGGGCATGGGAAGGTGGTATCTTAAGGATGCTTACAGTGTTTTGTTCAAGCTGTACATTGTCCTATGACCTGTAACTGCCAAAGGCCATTTGTACATGATGATGTGTACTAATTTCCTCATGTCTGTTATGAAGAAAATAGTTTGAACTCATGGACTTTTGAATTGCTGCACATGGTTGCCTCGCTGTCATTGTGTCATTTATGCACTAGGTGGAGCCATTTGTCACTTGTTGAATAAAGCCATTCAGTTAATACCTGCATTACCAATTTATTTATTCATCATTTTTATTTACATTCTCTCCTTTGTTCTATGTGTAGTGTAGAATCAAAACTGACAGCAATCATTTTTAAGACCTTTCTTATTCCATTACATTTCCTTAATAGCATTTGGCAGACGTTCTTATCCAGAGCGACGTACAGCAAAGTGCAAAGTGCATGCCCATAACCAGGGAGAAGTGCGCTGAAAGAGGGGAAGTACAATTTCAACTGCTACCTGCACAACAATGGATAAGGCCCAGGGCCTATTTGATCATCAGATTAAAAGAATAAAAAAATAATAATTGGAATACCGCAACATGCAAATGTATGAACAAACCGTTTACCTAGCCAAACAAAACTAGCGAAGGTATCATCCTAATACATAAGTAAATATCACAGGTGAAGACAACATCTAAGGTCTTATCCAGAGCGACGTACAACAAAGTGCATACCCATAACCAGGGATAAGTGCGCTGAAAGACCCTAGAGGGAAGTACAATTTCAATTGCTACCCGTACAACGAAGATTTTTTTTTTTTTTAATACCGAAACAACGTAAATCACAAAGACAACAATTAAGGTTCACAGGGAGGTAGGGAGGGATGGGGAGAGGTGCTGCTTGAAGAGGTGCATCTTCAGTTTGCGCTTGAAGGTGGGGAGAGATTCTACAGTTCTGACCTCAACGGGGAGTTCGTTCCACCACCGTGGAGCCAGAACAGACAGTAGTCGTGAGCGTGAGGTGGAGGTTCGGAGAGGGGGAGGTGCCAAGCGGCCTGTGGAGGCTGAACGAAGAGGTCTGGCAGGGGTGTAGGGTCTGATGATTTTTTGTAGGTAAGCTGGGGAAGACCCCTTAACTGCTTGGAAGGCAAGCACCAATGTTTTGAATTTGATGCGAGCCATGACAGGCAGCCAGTGGAGGGAAGTAAGCAGGGGGGTGACGTGTGAGTATTTGGGAAGGTTGAAGACCAGACGAGCTGCTGCATTCTGGGTAAGTTGGAGGGGTCTGATGGCGGACGCTGGAAGGCCAGCCAAGAGGGAATTGCAGTAGTCCAGGCGGGACAGAACCATCGCTTGGACCAGGAGCTGGGTCGAGTAGGGGGTGAGAAAGGGGCGGATTCTCCGTATGTTGTATAGGAAGAACCTGCATGACCGGGTCACGCCGCAATGTTCTCAGAAAGGGACAGTCTGCTGTCCATCACCACGCCGAGGTTCCTTGCACTGGGTGATGGCGTGAGTGTGGTATCCCCGAGGGAAATGGAGAGATCCAGATGGGGAGAGGTCTTAGCAAGGATGAATATCATTTCAGTCTTACCTGGGTTGAGCTTTAGATGGTGGTTGTCCATCCAGCTCTGGATGTCACTCAGGCAAGCAGAGATACGGGCAGAAACCTGTGTATCAGATGGTGGGATTGAGATGAAGAGTTGGGTATCGTCCGCATAGCAGTGATAGGATAGCCCATGTGCAGTGATCACAGGGCCAAGGGAACGAGTGTAAAGAGAAAAAAGAAGCGGACCTAGGACTGAGCCCTGGGGAACTCCTGTGGCAAGGGGCCGAGGTGTCGATACCGTACCAGCCCAGGCAACCTGGAAGGAGCGACCAGAGAGGTAGGACTCAATCCAGTCCAGGGCTGTGCCACAGATGCCTGTTGCTGACAGGGCGGACAGGAGGATGGAGTGATCCACAGTGTCGAAGCCAGCAGAGAGATCTAGAAGAATGAGGACAGAGGAGAGGGAAGCTGCACGTGCGGCATGGAGCGACTCACTGACGGAGAGGAGCACGGCCTCTGTTAAGTGGCCTGATCTGAAGCCAGACTGATGGGAGTCTAGCAGGTTGTTGTTAGAAAAGAAAGAAGAAAGTTGAGTAGAAGCAGCTCGTTCTATGGTTTTAGAAAGAAAAGGAAGAAGAGATACCGGGCAGTAGTTCTGGATGATGGAGGGATCCAGGGTAGGCTTTTTTAGCAATGGAGTGATGTGGGCCCTCTTGGAGGATGCTGGAAAACAGCCGGAAGACAGGGAGGAGTTGACAAGGGCCAGGGAGAGGTGCAGCTTGAAGAGGTGCGTCTTCAGTCTGGGCTTGAAGATGGCAAGAGATTCTGCTGTTCTGGGGGAGTTCGTTCCACCACCGTGGAGCCAGAACAGACAGTAGTCGTGGGACAGTAGTATTCCCTATGTGTTGTGCACCTGGGATGTATATATTGTTGCAGTGTTTGATTTGAATAATGCCTGGCATGCATATAAGTCTGGTGATTTTCAGGGAAGCTGGGAAGCTCCCACTTGTGTTGCCACACCCAATATGGCCACACCAAAGGCAAGCTGTTGTGCAGTTTCTCAGCCATAGCCCCAGAATCTGGCCCACTATAAGTCATTCAGAGAACCTATAAATTCAACTGAGGCTGAAATATTTTAAACAAATGTCGCCATTTGCAAGGCCGCCAGCCTGAACAGTCATGCTATATGCGGAGAATTCACATTTATTTTGCTAATTGACATTACTCATTTGCACATTGACATGTGCAAATGAAGAATCCTGGCTTTGCAGCCGTAATGCGATTGCTCAATAATCAGCCGTATTAGGAATGTTCAATAATTGGTAGGATCATTTGGTCTGGCAGTCATAGTGTATTTGTGACCATGCATTTATTTGCCTGAAAGCCATTTCTCTTTATCTGTCACTTGTGTAGTGGTTCACAATGTGGCCTTTAATGTGTGAACTACTACTGGCTTGGTCACAATGCAGTTATGTAAACTTAAACCTATTGCAAATGGCTACATAATGCGTCATCATATTGATATGGGAGTTAACATGTTAAGTCACACAGGCTTCAGTATTGTTACTGCTGAATATATATTTTTCTTCCAATCTATGTATTGTTTGTTTTCTATTTGGGTAGATTGTGATTTAGCACAGCATTGCAGATGATAACTGTCGTAACCTGTGGTCACATTTATTTGTAGCTAGGAAGCCAACTTGATTGCTTGTGGCCTCATATGAAGACTGAAAATGGACTGAATTTGTTACAACTCATGAAGGAGGAGACAAATACATTTGAATTTAGCACACATCATTCAGGCACATTAGACTAGTTTATCATGGTGACCTAAGGCAGTCAGAAAGTAGATAGTCTGTAATCAGTAAGCAGTCTTTTCAACTGAACACTCTGAAGGGGACAGGTCAGGAGGTGAAGGGAAGGTGAAAGACAGGCTCTAAGACTCAAGCCAAGATATGTGGACCACAATCGATTCAAATCCGAAACAACAGCTAAAATAAAGTATTCTAGCCATGTTCATAATAGGCAGATGGATCACTGGTCACCCATTGCTGAAGAAGAAATTATATATCCAAACAAAAAACGATGCAAAGCCACTTGTGTCATTAGTCCATGTGCTGAGAAGGCCGGGAAGGCCTCGCAAACATGGCAGGTACAATTGTTGCCTCACTAGCAACATGTCAACCAGCAGACACAAAAGAAGCGCTAGTAGTCATGATATATTAAACACTAACCATTTCTTTGAAAGGTCATCTGTCGATACAAAAAAAACATCTTAGAAAAACCTTCCACATTAAACTTCACATAATTTTTAAAATAATTTCTTACAAGGCCATCATGTCAAAATACAAATTGTGATATATTTTCAAGACAAATACATGCAGTGAACAACAAACACTCAGAGAGCACTTTATTAGGTAGACCTGAACAGCTTATTAATACAAATATTTAATCAGCTAATCATGTGGCAGCAACTAAATTCATAAAAGCATGCAAACATGGTCAAGAGGTTCAGCTGTTTTTCATACCAAATGTCAGAATGAGGAAGAAATGTGATCTAAGTGACTTTGACTGTGGAATGGTTTGTGCCAGACAGGGTGGTTTGAGTATCTCAGAATCTGCTTATCTCCTGGGATTTTCATGCACAACAGTCTCAAGAGTTTGCTGAGAATGGTGCGAAAAACTAAAAACATCCAGTGAGCAGAAGTGAGCAGAGGAGAAGGGCCAGACTGGTCGAAACTGACAGATAGGTGGCAAATAACCACGCATTACAACAGTGATATGCAGAACAGCATCTCTGAACACACAACGCGTCAAACCTCTAAGTGGGTTGGCTACAGCAGCAGAAGAGTTAATAAGTCTACAAAGTGTGCCAATGAAATTCAAAGAAGTTATTATGAGGCTGAGAAATAAGGACAAAAAAAAGAAAAAGAAAAAAAACAGCCCGAGACGTAAGCCAAACAATACAAAACATTTGGAAAGCTGGAGGACATCATGCGCTACACACTTGTTAAACAAGCAAACTGCAGGGGGCAGTGAAAGACAAATAACGTTTGCTTCATTCATGTATGCCTTTCGTTTGTGTACATTCGCAAATTTGTCAAAATAGTATTTCAATCGCCTTATAAAGCTTGAACCCAATTGTCTCTATAAAAGGATACGAGTGATCGATGATTGAATAATAGACAACGAGATAGGCGCCAGAGCAGCGTAATTGAAAAGAAATTAGTGTGTCCAGCAGAAAATGCATGAATCCGTAGTGGCAGGAAAAAAACTGCTGAAACGCAATAGCGTTAGCTCTTGCAATGAAGTTTGTCACAATAACGTCTCTAAAGTTTGAAAACAGACATGGAATTGTATAAGGTGTGAACCTGTTCACTTGAATGGCTTTGTGCTGGTTGTATGCTACGAACTTGTTTAGACCATTACAGTGCGTATCATTAATGTTTTCAAGCATAACTAACGTTAGATAATACAAACACTTGTTTCCCTCCGTCTGCTATATAACTAACTACCTAAATTGAAAACAAACTTTTACCTATTTGAGCAATTTTGAGACAACCGAACTTGCTATGTGAAATTACCATACACCCACCTCTTCCGCTTAGCCAGCGTTGCCATTTACTTGAACCAAATTATACAACCGATTTTCATTGGCCCTTCTGGTATGCCTTTGAACACGCTACCTGATTTTGCAGTGAGATTGAAGCCAAACAGCCCCAATCAGATTTACCTATTCACTCGTTTTTTTATGTGGTAGGGTTGGTGTTGTTTCGGCTGTCTGATTTGGCCGCCGTCAGTCCTTAGACCGCTGTGGATGTCAGGGTGCTTCTTGCGTTACACGCTCACACTGCAAATGTCAGTGGATTTGTAGCGTTTAAATGTACAATGTTAGCTGACGTTTGCTACAGTTTCTAACCAAGTGAAGGATAACGTTCATTTTTCGACCTTCAGTACAATTGGGTGCGGCGGTCCCTGTCAAGAAAAGGGTTTTTTTTCACGCGGTGGTTGAGGTTTTTCGCCTTTGCTATTTCTTCGCGTGTTGTGTGGACATTTTGGATTTTAAGTTTTTTTAATTTTTTTTAAAGAAATTATTTTTACATTCACCAGGAAGAAACGAATGCTAGCTCTTGAGTGGACTGCAATGTAGCTAGCAGGAGAAGATATTTTAATCAAATTTATTTTTACTGCTCCGGGAAGTGCAACTCGTCAGTGCAACTCGGACCGATCACTATAGCTACCAACTTCCAGAGGATTATGCTCGGCGAAAAGAATGCGCTAACTAGCGGGCTAGCTAGCTTGTGAGGCTAGCTAGCACTTGTTAACAATATATTCAGAGTTAAGCGACTTAGGTTAAATACGAATTCAGGTTAAATGCATACATTTAGTTCTTATGCAGTCTTACTCTGAAGAACACAATTCGGTGGATTTTAAATATCTCACAGGACCGTACTGTCAATGAGAAAGTGCTTGGATATCTAACATATAAGGTAAGAACGCGTCTGTTTAACATTTTCCAGTTAACTAATCAAATCTAGACCAGCAGCCAGCTAACTTAGATGTGTGTACGAAGTTGGCAGACGGATTTTCATTAGCTAGCTAGTTGGAAAGCTACAATTAACTAGCTCTACATGTGCCAACCCCAGGTAGGTAAAATCGAACAGTTATGGGTAGCCGTCGTTAATGTTAGGTGATGCTGAGCAAGCCAAGTTGAACCAACCATCTAGCTAGCCTCAAATGCTGGAATTTGAAACCACTGAAGATTTAGCTACGGCGAAGAACAATTGACCTTTTGTTTGCGAAGTTAGCTAGCAAACTTAGCTAGAGATCTAATTTCCAAAAGCAACGCTGATATGGTTCCCTTATAGCTAACATGAACACTAAACGAATGCTTTCTTCGGCCAAGCAATTGGCCAGCTCAATAACTTGGCTTGGGTACCCATTTACAACCAGCTAGTTTGCTACATTACTAAACTAGCTCGTGCCGAGAGGTTTAAAAATATGAAACTATTTGGCCATCGTTGCCTTATTTTGTTAAGTAGCGGGCAAGCTCTTAATGTTGAATGCAGCTAATTTATTTCCTCGATGAGGGCTCGGTACATATTGTTGGCTAGCAAGTTAACATAGCTAGGCAGTTAACGCATAGCCTAGTAGAGGTGGCTAGCTAGCTATGTTGCTGAAGGACTTACCACTTACTACTAGGAGCTAATGACAATTGGTTGGTTATATACATTAGTTATCGTACCAACAAGTCGGTGGCTTGTTTTGAGACATCACCGAAGTTAATGCAAATTTGCTATTTGGCTTGGGTATTGGTCAAAGTCCATATTATCAACAGAAAATGCGGAAATGGACCAGCTAGCTCTTTACTTTAGCATCGAACACAATTTCTATTGTTCATCACTTCCTGCGAAGAACACTTTTTTTGCCAGGTGAAAAGACTGGCAGTGTGAAAACGATACGCGGCCGTCGCAGTTTCGGTGGGGGTTAACGTAGCTATCTTGGTTTTGGCCGTACGAGCTAATGAGATTAGGCAGTATCTCTAACATATGTGCTTTGATCCTGTAACGGTGGAATGCACTTGCCTTAAATCTCCTGACCGACGCGGTGCATACAAAGGACGAAACCAGTCCACTGAATCTGCAACAGATGCAGAAAACAAAACATCAGTTTGCTACATTGCTAGGGTTGGTGCTATGACTGGAAATGGTACGCATAATCGTATTGTTACGTTCGTCATAAACAGAGCTCGGGTCGAATCTTTATTTCTGTTGTCAGGCGGAAAACATCTGATTGAATGCAACACCGCGAGTCGTCTCCTAAAGTCTTCCTATTTTACTTGCTCGCAAATCCCTCCATGTAACTGCAGTATATTTAATTAAAATAATTAGTTACCTTTGATTGGGATTAGTGTTCACCACTGATCACTCGGGCAGGTGATAAACCTAGATAATAGGATAAGCTTTATTCACAGGGATTAGAGGTGCTTTGTAGGACAGCCTACGCTGTGGGTAGGCTCTGGCACTTGTTCTCCACCAAACATATTTTCTGAATGAAGAAGCAAACTGACGTAAAATGGAGAAACGAATGCGTTTAAACATGGCACCACGACAAGTGAACGTGCTTTTAAGATATAGAAATGCTCGGTGGTCGGTATTTTACAGCGCAGCGTTGGAAGTAAAATAAATAAATAAATAAATAAAATAAAAATCGGCAATTGAATGATGCTGCCAAGGCTTTTCCAGTGTCTGTTTTTCCCCAAGCGACTGCACCACCGCCTTCTTTTGCAACATTTTATGTCCGCAATGTTGTTCAGGCACAAAATCCCTCGCAGACTGCTCCTTTGGGGAAAACCTGTCAATCTCTCTTGTTCAGGAGCTACTAGGGATTGTATGGAATTGCTCTCCTCTCTGTGTTACGTTAGACCTCAAACGTCATTTAGATGATTTTACTGTAGCTGCAGGATTTGCTCGCTTGCCTGACTGTTTCATTTTTTATGACGCTGACGTCGAACTTGGCCTACATTTTGTCTCGGTGAAGGAACTATGGTGGAAAATATCACAGCAAAAAAAGTAGACTCTTACCAGTCAACAAAAACGGCACACGCAAAAATGTAATTAATGGCACACACCTTGCATTTTCTTTTTTGTTGGACTACGTGAACTCCCTCGAAAATAGTCAAAATCCTGTAGTTTATGCACAGGGAAGTTGTGTACTTTGAAATTAACTGAAAATTGAAACAATGGACTGAAGATCAGTTCAGAAAATGGCACCCATATGGCAGACAGTAGATGTGACCATCGTCAATTCCAAGACCATTTAGCTGTAGCAAGTCACATACAAAATTTTGAAATGAATGTCCTGGAGGCTGAAATTGAGGTGATCTCCAGTAGTGTTTGTTTGAATGTCTCCCTGGATGCTTTTCCCTCTACCACCATGCACTTTGCCATTTTTTCATCCTAACATCCATGAATCATCCCTGAAAAATGTGGTAAAGTGGTTGCCTCTGGGACCTTGTAAGGAATGATTATGCCTGCATTTTAGCAGCACTATGACAATTTAAGGATTGTGGAGGTGCGTGCAATTTTCCAATGCTGTGATGCTTATTCCTTAATTGTAATTATGATGATTTATTCCTGAAGTACTTTAGCAGATTAAGCATTTATTAGGTCTTTAGATATCCTGCATTGACATGATTTTAACAGATGACTGTACAGGGTGCTGCAGGACTCTTTGACCTGGTGAAATAGTTCAGCCTCAGTGCCAATTTTATTAACACATACCAGGGTAGATACTCTCCAAAACCTTGAACCGGTGTTTGAGTTTGGTTTTACTGGAATACATTTTTTAAATGTAGTTGGCAGACATTAGCATTTGTTGGTGAAAATCAAACTGTCATTAATTGATATTTAGCATTACGCTGCTGTGTTTGTAGTTTCAGTGTGCAGATGGATGATTTAGCATTACGCTGCTGCATTTGTAGTTTGAGTGTGCAGATGGAAGGGGCTCTGGCAGGCTGCATTCCCCAGCCGTGTGGTGGTGCAGTCTTTAGGCGCAGTGGCTGTGCATCTCAGCTGCATGGTGGTGCAGTCTTTAGACACAGTGAAAAGCAGCAGCTGCTTTGCTGCTACAAGCTAAGACTACAATTGCTGCCCGTAATTTAGTTTGAGATGCTAGCTTACCCATTACATTACATTATTGGCATTTGGCAGATACTCTTATCCAGAGCGACTTACAGTTGATTAGACTAAGGAGGAGACAATCCTCGCCTGGAGCAATACAGTGTTGAGGGCATTGCTCAAGGGCCCAATGGCTGTGCGGATTTCATTGTGGCTTCACTGGGATTCGAACCACTGACCTTGCCTGTCCCAGTCATTTACCGTAACCACTGCGCTACAGGCCGCCATTACCCTGCTAGGCCATGTACCGACTAGCTGCCTCCACGATCCGCAATGCATGTTGTGTATTTCATATTAGAAAAGGCTTTCTCAAGTCTGTTAAGAGAGTGTTTAATATCAGGGCAGTATATCGACACAACACATTCAGCACGCATCTCGGGTTATTCACAAACTCATTCCTACTGTTTTTCTAAAGGTGACACAGTTAAAAATAGAGAGCAGGACTGGTGTAATTGCAGGCGGGTTGCCGGTCTGGGCACTGCTTTCTGAGCTGTGATGAATTGGAGGCCCTGAGTGGATTATTCAGGTCCACACTGAGGCTTCGGTGGTGCTTGCGCAGATAAGACCTTGGCACTCCTTTGCTTTGGCTGTTGGGTGACGTTTATGTGCCCTGAGCTGGGCTGCCTAAGTCTCTGTGTTTGCACGCGAAAGCCTGTGATTGGCCAAACTCAGCACACTGAGAAATGTAGGTGTATATATAATTACGTAATTTAGTGCAGGCATGACTAAATTTACAAGCCGCTCCTCTACACTGATGGCAGTTTCTGCTTTGCTTGAAAGAAGCTCAGCGTGTCCTTGATTTCGCTATATATTTATATTTATATTTATTATTATTATTTTATTTTGATCAGAATATTTTGCATTGAAACGCATGCTTTTTCCTTCCTCACAGTTTTGATTTTTTCATCTGACAGTCATTGATTTTTGTTTTGTAAAATGTAGCTCGATTTGTGAAATATGAAAAGCTATTCAATAATTGCTGTAAATGGCTGCAGTAGCACTGAATGATTCCTGCTGTTTATAACTAAGATCTAATAAAGTGGAACAGCTCTCAATTTCCTTTAATTTCTATGGCCAGCCTTTTAGCCGTAGACGTGGGTGTGCTCCATCCTATAACAGGACGTGCAGGCTTGCTGCTTCGGTCAGTGTATGTATGCGTGCGTTGGTTCATGAGGGACCATGAGGTGCTTTCAGACCTTTTGATGGTGGTGCATGCCATAAAGTAATCTTTCTATTTCAACTCTTCAGCTGCTTTTGCCAGTGGTTGCCTGGAGTGATCCAGGATAGAAATGCACTGTTTCTAGCCAGAGTACATCTCTAAAGTATTTTATCTTCAGTGCTAAGGTAAATGGAATCAACATGATGGAGATAAGCATAGTACCATTACAAATAAAGATCACAGCAGAGATTTTATAGCCTGCTTTCCTGTTGTTGTTGTTCCTGTCTGACTGGCGTCTATGAACGCCCCGTGGGACTCTTTTTCAATGACATCCCCTGAAGGCGAGGTGGGCTTCATACTGGCAGAACGATTCTGACAATGCTGGAGACCTACCGCAGAAATCCACAACCACAAAGGAGAAGGAGACGTGTCGGCATTCATTGAAGCAAGTTCACATTATATTAAATGAGCGTTCTTTCTTTAGTGCATAACAATAAGCAATATTGATATTTTTGGACATCTGACATGGATCACCAGGCCAGATATGCTCAAAAGAATATTGGCAAGGTTTAGACACGGGGGAAGAGTGAATGTTAATTTTAATGGAATGGATTTTTACAAATATTTGTCGACGGGTCTGATTACTTCTCAGGCCATATATCCTGCAAAACATCCCCTTGAGAGCACCCGTGTTATTTCCCTTTGACTTCCTAATGCGTAACGATTGTCCGTTTACTTTCCGATCCTTGCCCGGTGCCTCCGCTCCCTGCAGTAAGTGTGCGGCTCTGTGGGGATGCCAGGCCCTAGAGCGATGCACAAGAAAGCATGTCTCCTGCATGGACTACCAAGCTAACTTAAGCTGCACTGAACAAGGCAGCTGTGATTCGTGAGGTTTTTCCACCCCCCTTTTGTAACAAAGCTGTGCTCTACGGCAGAGGAAATATTTAGACTGAAGCTGCTGATGTGTTGCCCCATGGGCTAAAGTGCTGTAAGTGCTGTGGAATGTTTTTATAAATGTGTAAAAGCCAAACCCCCTTCTCAAACTGATAACGAAAGTTTTTTTGCTTGTGAAAAGGTTCCCCTAAGACAGGCTTTTGGGTTTTTATTTTTATTTTTGAGTTATAGTTGTTGGATCCTCCTGAAAACTGGCATGAGACTCATTCAGGCTGATTAGGATAATGACCGATACTGGCACAGTTGCCTGCAGGTGACCAGATGATTGGAGTACTTGCTATTCAACTGAATGTTGCTTGGAATGGCCTTTCCTCATTCTGCATTTTGTTCAGCTGTTCATTAAGACCCTTAAATCACAAAGCCAGTCAGACCGAGGGAGACGTGATTTATGCACAATTCAGTAACTAACTAGCCCACTAATAGGGGAAACTTCTGGAAATGTATTTGATTAGTGTAAATAATGAGCAATGGCATTAAGCACTGGATCAGCAAAGTTGCACTCATTGAATTCTGTCAGCACTGAACGCATTCGTCTGTCATGCCAGGACAAATGGGACCCCGCTCTTTGTCCTTCAGAGACTGATTTTATTTTCATCTCTTGTGCTGTTGACAGATTTACACCCAGCCTCCTGACAGATGCATTTATTTCCCGGTGGTTTGGAGGCGAAAGGAGGGCGCGTATTTAAAAACTTCCTTTTCCCCCGTCTGCGAGACGCGGAGAACGGAACGAGATGCGCCGCTAACGATGCGGTTAATTTGGCCGCGGGAGTGTGCGTGACGCGGTCGGCCGAGCGTGAGAGAACGCCGCGTTATTATGACCCAGAACCCCGGTTTGACTGCAGAGCGCGCCGCCTCCAGTCAGCCCGCCATGGCTTCCTGAGCCCCGAGTCTCCCCCCTGAGGGCCAGCGCTCCCCAAACCTGTTTGGAGTGTCTGCGTGCCCGGGGGGCTGCCTCTCCAGCCTGCTCCGCAGCACCACCGCTGAGCTTGGAGATCAGTGCGGTCACTGAGTTCGATGGTCCTTCTCTCGGGTCTCGCGCCCGGCCCCCGTGCTGTTTTTCAGGTTTGTTCTCTCGCGGCCTTGCCCCGGCTACGTGTTCACAGGGCAAGAGTGGTGGCCTTCCCATGCCGGGGCACAAAGGCCGCTGTCCTCTCCCCCACTCGCGGCTTTTCTTCAGGCACATAAGAATCACACCCTCCATTGTGGCTCTCTCCCCCACTTCTCCAGTTTCCTCTTTTGTGAGGTCTGAATAAGCAGGCTTTCTTCCCAAACAAAAACCCAGAAGCAACTCGGTATAATCATTTGATCCTGCACAGAAGTTAATGCTGCTGGCTGTTTGAGTGCAGCTAAATGGAGCGGCTCTTTGCCGTCGCTTTCATGCTGCAATATTAAAATACAAACACTCTCGGTTTGTCGGAGCATGTGCAACAGAGCTGTAATCCGAACATGCAGTTGGAGCAGCAGCCCTCAGTTTAGAGGGTAGTTTGCTTCGGTAGTGACATCAAGCAAAACACAGCCGTCTGCCCCCAGGCTGCTGTTGAGGGCAAGAAACTTCATCAAGCGCAGAATTTGCACGGTGTAGCGCTCTGCTCTCTGCACACACTGCTGGCTCATTGCAAATGACCTTGCCACAGATGCAACGCCTGGCGGTTGTGATGCTTGCCCAGTAGGGTTTGACAGAACCAACATTTCCCCAAACCACACGATTTCTGCAGGCGTTTGTCACAGTCTGCCCAGCCCAGCTGGGTTTGGCTCCGTTCAGCCGTTTGGTTTTGGGTTCTTGGGGCATGAAGGTTGGCATTTTCTGTGGCGTTCAAGCAGCTGCTGCTATGTGGTGCATTATCAATTTATCTTTGAGATATGTTTCCTGGTGATGAAACACTTTTCTGAAAAACCTTTCCTTGTTCCTTCTGTGCTTGTAATTTAACTCCTGTCTTTCACCTGTGTGGCACCACTCCTGGTCCATGTATTTGGGTTCTTGCTTTGAGGCAGAAGGGGATAGTGTTATGGCAGGTGAGATCATCTCTTCATATGGTATCTGTTGCCTGTGAGAAAATTGTGTAGCAGATGAAAAAGCTGATAATTTCCGTCTTTCGTCGTCTTGTGGCAGAGGGAGGACTATCTCAAACCCTGTTTGTTTCCTTGAACAGGAAACGTTGAGCACGGTTTGACGTGGTCTTTATTTAGACTTGGCCTCGTACCTGTTTATGATGTATTTTCAGGTGCCAGACGCCCGTGCATGACTTGGTCCTCACTCAGGGCTTTAAGGTTATTTTAGTGTTGCTGTGGGAGTCATTTGACTGAATATGCTTCACTGTGGGAGCTGTTTTTTTATTTGTGTTAAATATGGTTTTGCTCCTCAGAGCAGGACAGAAGTGAAACTCTTTTGTGCTGTTGGAAATGAGCCGGCTCTGAATCCCTAGGTGAAGTGAAGCATGTTTATGTGGCGGCGCAGATGGCACTGAAGATTTACTCCCAGACTGCTGCTTTTGACATGGAGTGGCTGCTCTGAGCAGCGTGCATGACGGGGAAAATCCTCTCAGAAATCACTCCATGTGCCTGAATTTGGCTTTTTAAACAACCCAAAACACTGTATACAATCTAACGTCTGCCCTCGCTGAATGAATTTGGTCACGGTACTTCACAGTACTGTGTGCGTGTGCGCAACCAGAATTCTCCATCGCAGTGTTGAGCTGAAGCTCTGGGTCTTCCTGCAGGGACCTGATCCACAGCCTGGAATGGGTTCCTCATGATGACAAATTTAACCCCACTATTTGGGAAGCTCGCGTCAGTGGCGGTGGTGTGACACAGAGTCTGATTAGTCAAGTATAACACCCAGCGATCAGGCTGTGGAGATGAACCTCTAGGCACAGGTAGAACTATGAGGGCTAAGTCGCATTTGCTGAAGCACGCACGTCTTAATTCACTGTATGGCATGAGAATGTGCACTGTATTTCCTTACAGCGCGCGCACCATTATCATAGTAGCGATCAGTTTTCATGGCTTGTATATTTGGACTGGCAGGGTTTTGGCATGCTCCCCCTGCGCAACACTGATTGTTTTCCTCCTGATTTCTACCAGCTGTTTAAGCTCCACTGACGGGTTCATCTCAGTTCACTTCCAGAGCAGGGCAGCGCTGGCCCCGTTCTCCCCATGCCGGTCCAGCTCTGAGGTGCCTTTTCTCCTCACTGAGAATGTGTTAAATGCCGTACGACAGGCCCTTGTGTTCAGCGGCAGCAGGGGGGTTGTGCCGCTAACGTTTTGAAAGCGCTTTTTATTTCTTCCTGCGAGTTTCGTTTTGGGCAAGACGCAGGCGGGCTGCGAGCGCCGGCGTGGCTTCCTCCCAGCAGCCTCCGCTGCTCCGGCGCGGAGGGGAGCCTCCTCGTCCCGCGCCGCGTTCCGGCGGAGCGCTAACCGCTCCGCTCCCGCGGACAGCGGCCCGATTGTTCCGTTTCCCCCCCCCCGCTTAACGGCCCGTCCGTCAGGAGCCGCGGGCTGCGCTAATGCCGCCGCTGTGCCAGGCTCCGGCTAAATGTGTCGCTCGGTGCCGTAATTAAAGGCTTCGCCGGGCGCCGCTAGGAGAAGCCAATGCAAACGACGGGCCAACGGGGCTCGGATTTGAGGTTAAAATTAAAACTACGTGCTCGGTATTAATCCGGCTTAATACCGTACAACTTTCCTTGGCTGTGGGCCCGTGGCTTCTAACATTAAAGTAAAGTGTGTTCTATTTTTCTAACAATGATTACAGCACTTTGTGTTGCATTGGTACTGTTGAGAGGTTTAATCATTGCTCTGCAGTTACTGCTGCTGCAATAAGCCCATAAACTGCACTTTAGTCTCTGCGTTCAGCAGGTTAGCGCATCCTGATGACTTAATGTACAGTCAGGAGAGAACGGTTGCCCTTTGCCTCTTGTCACTGATGTCTGTGCTTGTGGTTCGTGTGAAACTGTAGACTGTCGAAGCCTCGGTATGCTCCTTCCTTCCCTTAATCTTTCAGCAGATGCATCCTTTCATATCACTACAAATACCATTGATCTTTAAATTCCTTTATTGGTTGATTAAAACTGGCATATGTTGCATAATAAATGATAGATGCCAGTAGTGATGGTTATGGAGATGTTTTTAGAAACGTGTATGGGTGCACTGTTTGGGTGGACATTTGGCATTCTTGATGAAATTGGTTGTTTAAGAGAAGCCTTGGCTTGGCTCCCAGTGGAGTCCTTATGACATGATTGTTATGGGGGATAGTGCAGTCCTTTGTTTTGGGGTTATTTGAGGGCCGCGTGCTGCGATTGTTTTGCCCTTCTTCTTTCGGATTAACTTCCATCTTGCAGTAAAATGTTACTGCTGTTATTACCAAAGATTTTCTATCACAGAAATGGCAATGCCTGAATTATTTAAAGGGATAGCTGTCACAGTACTTGGGTATAGCAGATCTTGCCGTTAGGCTAACTGCCGTACTTGAGGCAGAATCTGTCTGTAGTTCTCCAAATTATGCATTCCCTGTGAATGGTGCATTCGTCCAGTATAATTTCTGTGCCAGGGTATTTAGACTTAGTCTGCTGAATTTAAAATGGGGGAATTGATGTTCAGTTGGGGAATATTAGTGTTGTAATATGTGAGGAGATGACGGATGGCCATTCTGAAGATCAGAAAGGGCTTAATTCCTGCTTTACTTTCAGTTAGTGCTGCGTCCCCTGCAGTGTCTGCACCATGGGCATGTGCACAGTGTCTCACAGACCAGGACCTGATGGTGGGCCTTGCTCAAAGGCACAACCGCAGCACTCTGTTCAAGTTTAGATCTTGCAGGCGTGTGGTCACAATGCAATCACTATGCAGAAGTCACTAGTTTATAGTTTAATTTTGATAAAATAAATGTCGGCAGCCTTAGCAGTGTGATTTAAAAACAGACAGTTGATAACATTTAGACCCCCGGTATGGATGATCTTTTTATTTTTTGTGTGTGTGTGTAGAGGCAGAATTAATTTAATTATGGCAATGAGCCCATTTCTCCACTGCTGTGTGGATATTATTTATTGGCTGCTGGGTGGTTAAAGGCACTGCTTGGCTTTGCCACACTTTTATGGCTGTATGAAGCTGTTTGGCTGTAGTGGTGTGCATCCGGGTAAAGCAGACATTACATTACGTTATTGGCATTTGGTTACGTTACGTCGCGTCACGTCTTATCCAGAGCGACGTACAGTTGATTAGACTAAGCAGGAGACAATCCTCCCCTGGAGCAATGCAGGGTTAAGGGCCTTGCTCAAGGGCCCAATGGCTGTGCGGATCTTATTGTGGCTACACCGGGATTAGAACCACCGACCTTGTGTGTCCCAGTCATTTACCCTCACCACTACGCTACAGGCCGCCCTGTAGACTGGCTGTGGTGTAAAGTTATGTATCTGTATAAAGCAGATGGGCTGTAGTGTGAGGTTGTGTGAAGGCCTCTGATTCTGAAATGGGAGGAGGACCTGACCAGCGGTTGGCTTTTTGTGCCAAAGTGGAGAAGTGTGTTATTTGAGGGGAGAGACTGACTCAGGGGCGGGTCGGTTTGTCTGGTGTTGAAGGAATGCTGCAGGCTTGACGGAGGTGACCCGGCGCTTTGGGGTTGGTCTGTGTGTTCCTGTGACCCCGGCCAAGGGACACCGGGTGTTTGGCGAGGTTGTGCTTTAGGGTGAGGAGTTCACCCTCAGTGCAGCTTCCCGTCCTCCTTCATTGCCTGTCCTCCGTTGTCATGGCTGCATTGTGTTTTGGTGCCATTAGCGGCATCACCACTTATCTGGGCTGACTCAGAGGTTTGGGACTTATTCATTTGCGAAGTGTAAAGAACCCTGAAGAGCAAGTTATTCTAACTAACAATGCCCTGTTTTATTAATGGAGGTTATGAAATCGCATTCAGCATTGCTTTGTTAGTCCATCGGCCCCATTGCAGTTCTGTAAGCTTTGTACAGACCTGAAATTGGTCTGTTACTGATTAATTGTCTGTTGCAAAAGCCATTAGGGTTTGGAAATGACATCCGGCTTTGTGTCATTTCGGTCTCAGTCAGTGACACCTCCTTTGCCTCTGAATGCATCCACAGTATTCTCATCAGCAAACTTTGCCTTTTTAATCTGCACATGACAAAAACAACTTCCCATTTAGTGCACAAAATTCACAAAGGAATTTTTTTATTTTTCTAAATGGTTTCTGATATGACCCAAGGTTTTGACGTAATTCCAGGATGCTGGTTGGACACTGCATTACATGGGAACTTGTGCTGGAAACCATTGGCATGTAGATGAGCAATTGTTCATAAATATTTATCCACATTTGTCCCTACATGTGCAGATTATGATAGTCCTGTGTTTGCTGGTAGACTTAAAATTTTGAAGCTGAAATCTGATCACGTGTGAAATGGAGATTCAAAGGGAATTGATGTTTATTCTGGCATCATGCAGCTAGGACAGTGGGGTCCTGGTTTAGCATGGGGGCTCTGTGGCCTGTCCATATAAATATGTGCAGCATGTAAGGGAGTGTGTGATGATATGCAAACAGCCATGCAAATGGCCCTGTCCTGTGGCCGATGGGCAGCCTCTCCTCCACTGCTGGGACTGTATGCAGCTGTGTGTGGAATGGGCAGCCTCTCCTCCAGTCGCTGGGGCTGTATGCAGTTGTGTGTGGAATGGGCAGCCTCTCCTCCAGTCCCTGGGACTGTATGCAGCTGTGTGTGGAATGGGCAGCCTCTCCTCCAGTCGCTGGGACTGTATGCAGCTGTGTGTGGAATGGGCAGCCTCTCCTCCAGTCGCTGGGACTGTATGCAGCTGTGTGTGGAATGGGCAGCCTCTCCTCCAGTCGCTGGGACTGTATGCAGCTGTGTGTGGAATGGGCAG
Source organism: Conger conger (assembly GCF_963514075.1). Lineage (NCBI taxonomy): Eukaryota > Metazoa > Chordata > Actinopteri > Anguilliformes > Congridae > Conger > Conger conger. Next base: position 34,302,580 of record NC_083771.1, read on the forward strand.
CCTCTCCTCCAGTCGCTGGGACTGTATGCAGCTGTGTGTGGAATGGGCAGCCTCTCCTCCACTGCTGGGACTGTATGCAGCTGTGTGTGGAATGGGCAGCCTCTCCTCCAGTCGCTGGGACTGTATGCAGCTGTGTGTGGAATGGGCAGCCTCTCCTCCACTGCTGGGACTGTATGCAGCTGTGTGTGGAATGGGCAGCCTCTCCTCCAGTCGCTGGGACTGTATGCAGCTGTGTGTGGAATGGGCAGCCTCTCCTCCAGTTGCTGGGACTGTATGCAGCTGTGTGTGGAATGGGCAGCCTCTCCTCCAGTCGCTGGGACTGTATGCAGCTGTGTGTGGAATGGGCAGCCTCTCCTCCAGTCGCTGGGACTGTATGCAGCTGTGTGTGGAATGGGCAGCCTCTCCTCCAGTCGCTGGGGCTGTATGCAGCTGTGTGTGGAATGGGCAGCCTCTCCTCCACTGCTGGGACTGTATGCAGCTCTGACGGCCTGTTCTGACGGTGCTGCTTGGCTCGGCTCGCACAGAGATGTGAGAGAGGGAGCGAGAGAGCGGGTGAGGGAGGGGAGAGAGAGGGGAGAGAGAGGGAGCGCGAGTGTGAGTGCAGTAATCCCATTACGGTGTCCCTGGCTGCGTGTGTGCTTGGCGACAGTGAGTCTTTAATACATGAAAGAGGAATAGAAAGTCCGCAGAAGAACTGGGGCAAAACTAACCGTGACAATGATGCTGGCCAACAGCACGCTCTCTGATTGGCTGATGATGAAACCTGCACTCGACCCCTCTGCCTCCATGATGCAGCTGCAGGGCTCACTCACTCTGACTCCTGCTCTAGATGCGGTCTCACTGACTCCTGCTCTAGATGCGGTCTCACTGACTCCTAATCTAGATGCAGTCTCACTCTGGCTCTGACTCCTGCTCTAGATGCAGTCTCACTCTGACTCTGGCTCTGACTCCTGCCCTAGATGCAGTCTCACTCTCACTCTCACTCCTGCCCTAGATGAAGTCTCACTCTGAGTCTCACTCTCACTCCTGCTCTAGATTGCAGTCTCACTCTCAATCTGCATCCAGAGCAGGAGTCAGTCTCACTCTCACTCTGACTCTGAGTCTGGCTCTGTCTCCTGCTCTAGATGCAGTCTGGCTCTGACTCTAGGGTTACTGCCCTTGCTCTCTCTCTCTGCTCTCTCTCTCTGCTCTCTCTCTGCTCTCTCTCTGCTCTCTCGCCCCCCTTTCTCTCTTCTCTTCCTTCTCTGTCTCAGGCTGCACTGTTGCTCAGTTCCCCTCATTGGCTTCCTGCTGCCAGCAGATTCTCTAGTTTTTTGCTTGCTGTTCGAGTAACTGAAAATCAAGAATTTCACAACAAAAAACAACTATTTCAAAACCATGGGGTGCTTTTTCATTTGGTCTGTGTGGTCTCTCTCATAATGTACTGGAAAACAAACACAAAAAAAAATGTTGGCTCAATAATCTCTTGGTAAATGTAAAGTAGCCCATACGAGTCCTTACTCCCAGCTGCGTATAATATTGAAATGACTGGTATTTTGTCCCTTAAAGCTGGTTGTGGTCTGTTCCCTTGTTTACGTTCCCTGCGCTGTGACGGGGGTTGAGATTACTGCCACTGCTCTGGCACAGCTCAAAGCTGGTGAAGCACTTCTTTTTCTCACGTTCTCAAGTTCTGCTTCTGCACACCACAGAGAGATTGTGCCGAATAGTGTGCAACCATTTTCTGAGTTGGGCAGTTAGACGGCGGACGCAAACAGGACCGACCCCAGCTTAGGGAGGCAAGAAAAGGCCAGACCAAACAGGCAGAGACCACAAAGGACGACTGTTAAAGAACAAGACACGGACATGTATGTAAAAGATTCATGGAAAAAAACGGCATTTAAAGGCTGGCGTGATGGTCAACTCCCACTCCGTATTCCCATTTTTCGAGGCTTGAAATGATCCCCACGCTTTGAAAAATGTGTGGTGATGCCAGTCATTAAAGCAGGCCACGAAAAAGGAAGGCGTTCACGGTGGATAATTTGCAAGCGAAATTCAAGATGTGGTGAGATGTGTCGTTTGCGGAGCTTAATTTTCTAGAGGTCTTTGAATTCACCATCCTTTTACCAGCATTGCTAACCTGAGCCCCAGGGAGTGGTAAGCCAGTAATTGAGTTAATGCCTGACCTTTTAGTCTTAGGTGCTGAGAGATGGTTTTGCCTCCTTGTTTGATTGGGATAAAAGATGGGCGCTGTGTGAGCGGGACTGGCCTGTTCATGGCCTGTTCTTTCACCGTGCGCGTGTCTCTGACCGTCTAGCTGCTTCTCTGGTAATGCAGAACTGAATTGTTTTCTTGCTCGGGTGTTTCTCACCTCACTGTCTGGTTGTCTGGTAGTGGCTTCCGCCAGGTCTGGGAGAGGTTTCTCTCTCTCTCTCTGAGTGGGATTGCAAGGGGTGTTGATCCACGGTTCAGCCTTTAGAGATTGAGGAAGAAATTGTTGAATGGTTTTGACTGGTTGCATTCAGCATCATTTCACGCGTTTTATTCATTTTCTTACTCACAGGGGAAACCCCGTGGCTTGCTGAAGTGTGCCAATTCTGTGTCTGACCTTGCTCAATACATGGAAATTCTTCTGTCGCTTCGTCATCCGATTCCTTGTGTTTTTAAGCTGTTCTTCTTGAAGCTTTTTGCAGACGCACGTTTCAGTGTGCGGGGGAGCTCCTGGGCAGGGGACCCACAGCACCTGAGCCCTGATGTCAGTTTTGGGTATAAAATGCAGAGATGCTCCTTCCCCATCAGGCTGCATTGGCCCATTCCTCCATGCAGGTTCAGCAGATCGCTGTGGAGCCCTATAGCCCGACCCGGCACACACAAGCCTGGGGTCCGGCAGGGAGAGTGCATGTGAGGAGTGTTCCTGGGCCGGTTACAGAAGCCTATCGAAGCAAAAGGAACTCTTCCTTTGAACACTAATCAAACCGCAGAACGGTGGATCAGAACCCCTGAAAACATTGTTGTCTCAGGCTTGTGGTGATCTGTCAATGGTTAACAGCTACTCTGGCTTTTGGAAGTGGGCAGAATATTTTTCTGTGCCTGGTTGGCAGTTATAATGTTGTCATTGTCTATGCCCTGAATTGCTTTGTGGCTCTCTTCCCATGAATAGAAATGTTATGAATGGGTTTGCTCTGACTCAACTCCCTCTCACTGCCGTTAAGAGAATTCAGCCATTGGAAGACAAGTCTAACTTTTTTGCCAATTTGGATGTTTTTGTGACAAAATTGAAGCCAGACGTAATAAAGATGAGGTTGAGACAAACTGAAGACTTTTGTAAGATTGTGTTGATTCCTTTTTATTTTAAAACTCATGTTATTCATCGTATAACAATATAGGCAACGATCAATAAAAAAAGTGTCTCAAAATATTCCACTCAAAGGGTCTTGTGATATGGTGCAGCTCAATTTGGGAAAACAATTTATTCTAATTGACTGGCATCCATAGTAATGTGTAATTTGAGTTTCATTGACTCTTTTAGTTGTGTGATTGTCAGTGGTTTGGGACCTCTTGGTTTAGCGTTTCTACGCCGTGTGTGTACAGTGTAGCGTCTCCCGCCATGCTGGGGGATCACTGCAGCCCTGATTTGCATATGCAAGCAGTGAAAGGTCAGGCGTGTCGCTGATGATGATGTGTAATCTGCTCCGTGGAGTAAGAGAACTCCTGTGCAAACGGTGAGGTATTGATGGAGAAGCAGAATCCACATTGATGTTTCTTGAAATGCTAATGATCGCGTCTCTCCTGTTGTCCTTCCTCAGATAAGCGCTTGTGTTGTGGGACCTCTCCTCTGCCCCAGACTGGGATCCAGGAACGCGGGTCATAAATGACAAGGTACCGATTCTCCTCCGCTGCCTCTGGCCCCAGCACGGTCGCGCGCTTTCCTCTGGAAAGTTCCGTTGGCTGTCAGGTTGGCTTGGACGCCTGCGAACCCTGCTAGCCTAGCTACGGCTTCTGTCGCGGGGAAAAAAACATCAAAGGAAAGACGGTGAACAGACTTACCGTATGAAATTAAATGAAACCGCTGTATGGTTTCTGGGACCGGAAAACTGATTTAATTTTAATTTGAGAAATGACAGTGCACTGGGCACACGTTAACACTTCTCATTAGATCCCCGTTGGCTGTCACGGTTCCTGTGAACTGATTTATTTTTATTTAGAGAGGTGCACGGGACACACATTCCCTCTGCTGTTCCAGCCTCTGTTCAGGTGCTGCTGTTCTCACAGCACAGGACACCGTTCAAAGCTGATAGAATGAGAGGCCATGACTTCCTTTGCATTGAGTGGAGGAAACTGTTAATAGCAAGGCAATATTTATAGCTTTTTTCTGTTTGAGGAATAGTTTAATATACTTTAACAAAATGATTTGTTCTACTTTTCTCGCTTTTTTTGTTTTTTGGTTGTGAATAAAATGGCACTATGTTTGACGTTACATGATTAGGTGCAATTTGGCCTTCGCTGTGAACCACATTGTCCAATGATCTTTTTACAGATGCCTGTTAATGCTCTGTGAGACTCGCACTTTGGTAGATAATGCTGCTTATTGTGTCGAGTACATGACTGAACATTCATGTGATAGAAAAATCTCCCAAAAGCACAAGTTCCTTTTAGCATTTTCAGCAGTTAGCACGAGTAGTATAATTGATCCAGTAATTAGCTGGTGCTGTTAGCTGGAGTATTCGCGTCCTCCGTTCCCTGTTGTTTACGCATTGTTATGCTAATCCGTATTTATATAAGTGTTCTTTAGCGGCCTTGTAGTCCTGCCCGAATCAGTAAGGGTATAAACAGCGTTGCATGTAGAGCAGCAGTTTTGTTTGCAGGCGAAACAAAAGTAAAGCCCTTTTTCTCCGTGCGGGGGAAACGGCTGTTTGATCGGTGGATTGTTTTGAACGGCAGCAGGGGTTGCTAGGGCGACGGGGCGCGGAGCTGCTGCTGGATCCAGTCCGCCGGCGGTCTGTCATTTGCATACCCCCCCCCCCCCGCTCCCTCAGGGCCGTCCCCGTCCCCGTCCCCGCCGCGCTCGCTGAAGGAGCGGCCTTCTCCAGAGGCCGCGGCGCAGCACGGTGCATGATGGGATAATTAAGGCGAGGCGGTGCAGCGGAGCGCTCGGAGCTGGACTTTTTAACCTGGAGATTATTGGTTCGACTCCCAGGGGAGGGGAGCTGTTGTTGTGCCCTTTGTGAAGCTAACAAATGCCTTTTCTTCAGCAAAACACCCAGTAGTGTAGACAGCAGTGGATAGCATGTAAAAATTTAAATGATTTATTTCTCCCCGGATCAGTGTCTGCTAAACAAACGGCCGTTGTAACTGTCAGCCGGTCGGTGAGTTATGCAGCTCCGAGTCGGCGTAATCTTGGGTGTTTTTGGGGGAATGGCACCGACGGTGCGGATAATGTGGATGTTTGGGATGAGCTCAGAGCTGCAGAATGCACAGGCTGGGGGTCCTTCCGCACGGGCGTTACCCAGAGTGCCGTGCGCTCAGACTCCCCCGCCAGGGAGACGCTGCAGGGCCTCGACCTGGAGGTATTACGGAGAGGGACTGACGGACAGAGGGGGTGTCAGACCAAGAGGCGCAGATTCAAATGGAGGACAAACCGTCCCTGCAGAACCTGTTACTCGCGTGTTTTGGAAAATGACATTAAGTGCAACCAGCCTCCATGTGTAAGCACTGGCTCTCGGGGAGATGTGGGAATGTGTGTGGAATGTACAGAGCTGTTAGTGCAGCAAGGCCGTTCCCCATAAAGACCCCTCCGAGCAGCAGGCTGTGGAGGAGGGGAGGGGCCGTGTGGTCTGCACACTGCTCTGTTACACTGACCGTATACCAATCCACTGCACCGAGGACTCATCAGAGCTGAAGCCACCGGCCGAGAACCAGGCCAAAGATGAGGGAGGTGTTTCTGTTTTCTGGAAATACATTAACAATTAATAATAAAAAACAAAGAAAATGTAATAAGAAAAAACCCAAACAACCTTATGACATAAGGGACAACCACAAAAGATGTTCTGTGCTTGATGGGTGTTGAGTGTGCTGCAGATTCCTGTGTCATCAGGAGTGTGCGTGTAATAGCCTTAATAAGCAGCACACACAACACTCAATCACTCTCAATTCAGAGCCTGTTGCTGCTGCAGCGCGTTACTGCTTTCAGTTTGCAGTCCTGCCGCATGTCGAAAATGGCTTTATTTCTAATATATTTTCCCCTCCTGTTTTGCTTGCAGGATCAGACTGAATGATTTGTACTGCTTGGAATGGCAGTCTAGGATTTCTTCTCTCCTCTTCTAAATTTAGAAAATGAAATGTGACAATTTCATTTTTTTAAAATACAAAACGTGATGTAGTTAATCTTCACCTTAATCACTGAGGCAAAAATTCTATGTCTTATTGTCTCAATTGCTCTTTCTTGATTTGTTTTCAGATATAAAATGTAGACCCAGACCATTTGAAACTGCATTTTAGCCATTTAATATGGTCTTCATGACCCTTTCCCCTGCATATAGAGAAGTAGACAAGTCACTAGACACAATGTCTGATACATTGATATTCACCTGAATTCTCCCATGTGCTAAAGCGATGCCGAACATGCTCCTCTGTCTGAGGTGAGTCTCAGGGCGATGAATAGAATGAAATGCATTTAGCCCGGTATCGATAGGAACGCAGCTTACCTTCACCATGAAGAACCGGCTTGACAGCTTTCTTTTCAACTTTGTCGTAGCAAGGGAGGGCGAACAATGGTATATTACAGCATTGTGATGACAACAGTGTGCTGTTGATCTGTTCCCGTAAAGGCAGAAGTGGCACTGTGGAGAAATGCCGAGCTCTGGGCCTGTTGTCGACAGATTAAAATGTCCTCTGGTCTCGCCCGTAAACTGGCCGGCCGTTTTCATTACCTCCACACAGGGCTATCGGCGTATAGTGGCAAACCCTGTTTAGATGGACCGATAACAGAAAGCCAAACTGGCTCCTTCCCTTCAGGAATACATGACTGGAAGTACCCCCCCCTCCCCCATAGATTACCAGCAGCCCGACAGTATTTATTGACCCTCGTCGGGCCATAAATGGTTCGCCCCTGAAGGCTGATGTCAGGTTAATGAGAACGGAACTGGGTTCCGGGCTTGATTGATTGGTGGAGAAACTTCCCGGGTATTGTAACCGATCCCTGAAATAATTGGCACTGTGTGATCTGGGTGGTGTATTTGAGCTCTGCTGAATGGAGTAATGGAAACCTCAGGTCTTAAAAATGAATTGCATGTCCCTCACACAACCATCCAGAACCAATCAACATCCCCACATACTGCACCCCCGCCGCCCCTCTGTAACCCCAGATCTCTTTGTGTCTCTGCGACACATCCTTCACTGCTGTGGAACAGCGCGTGCTCCGGAGGCTGAGTCCCCCTCCCCCGGCAGAGGACCCGTTCCCCTGTACTCAGTGCAGCCGGTGGATGTGATGCAGTCGGCGGAGGGGAGAGCGTTAAATGAAAGAAGGGGACTCGCTGATGCAGTGAAAGTGTGTTCTTGGCCTTCTCGCCGTCCTCGTTCCTTCCCTCCTCCTCTCCTCTCCGCTCCGCCCGTACGTGGCCCTGACCCCCGCTGTGAGATCAGGTCAGGCCTGCGTTAGCGCCGGGGCTAGGGCCGGGGTCTGTGCTATACGCTTTCCACGGCCATCCATCTTACTGGACCAAATGGCAAAGCAATTACCTCTGCAGAATCCTGAGTGCAGGCTGGGCTGGGGAGGGGAGGGGGCTGGGCTGGGCTGGGCTGGGCTGGGCTGGGCTGGGCTGGGGAGGGGAGGGGGACAGGCCGGTGCGTTGTCACCCGCGCGTGCCCATGATGAGCCCATGGATGGTTCACCGCTCGCTCTGAGTCATTACCGAGAGGGTTTTCCGGGCGGGAATGGGCCGCAAAGGGTTGTCTGGACCAGAAGGCATCGATTTGGCCACGGTCGATGCGCTCAGGGGCTGACTGTGACTGTGGAATCTGGGATTCTCTCGGCCGTCTGCAGCACATCCAACCACACTGATGACAGAGCCAACACAATGAACAGTCACAAATGCTTTGTTAATATTTTTTTCCAAGCATTTGCTTAGCCCTAGTCTTGTTTGCCTTCTGAAACCAAATCACCTTGGGAAAAAGTGTGTGTGTTTTCATTGTAGAATGTACATGTAACTGAGTGTCTCCCAGAGACTAATCCATGCATACTTGCGAGAAATACAATAGTGATTCTCTGTATTATGTCGTCTGTTGTGTAATGTTCACATCGAGAGGCTGGGTTCAGAGTGGTGTTCATGGGGGCTTATTGAGACCCACCCTGCAGATCCCCTCCCTGCTGTCCTCTCCTGTGGCCTTCACCTTTGGCTCACGAGAGATCCGCTTTCTGCGCTGGTAACTCGCGCATCCCCGTTCTGTTAACCGCCATTACGGACACAGAGCAGTAGGATGTGCTGGTGTTCTGTGGCAGAGAACGATTTCTATGCCATAGGTTTCCTGTTCTCCATGAAGGGACGGGGAATCCCGTTTTGTGACCCAAAACCGTCTGGCGGCGGGGATATGGGGCACTACGAGGGATAGTTCCGCTGTCTGGTTCACCTTTCTTCCAGAGCGATCAGTGACTGGGACGCTCATCCCATGAGCCTGGCTGTGTAGAGCTCCAGCTGAAGCTTCATGAGCTGTGACTGGGGCCCGTGGCTTTGGGACAGGGGAGAGGGGGGATCCTGAGCCACGCGCCGTCTGCGGGGCAGCGCTTTCCAGGCTCCTGAAGCGCCCCCCCCCCCCGCCCCCCTCTGCGCTTTAATCCGGGGCAGATGGTGCCCTTTTACACGGGGCATGCCCGGCCAGACGGGGCTCGCCAGTGCGTTTTTCGAGAGGTCCCGACACAAAAGAACCGGCAAAACGGAGTCTCTGCCAAGCCGTGGCACAACAGAGTGCACCCGGGCTATAGCCTCGGTCTGTGCGTCTCTGCGTTGTGTGTCCGTCTGCGTCATGCGTGCCTGTGTATAAACCTTGTTCCCCTGACGATGTTTGGGTCCTGCCTCCCTGCGGTTGGAATGTTTTTATCCTCCACTCCTTTGTTTGACTCCACAGTGGCATTTTAAGGACTTTGAAGGTCTCTGTGACTTTCATTTTTCTCTATTTTGGGGGAAGAGTCAGAGGAAAAACTTTTTCTTCTCTCTGCGCCCTTTTCAGCTCCATTTCCGTTTGGACTTGACAGTCTTCAGGCGGCCTTTTTACCCTGTTTTACTCTTTGTGTTTGCTCCTTTAAAGAGACACTGTCAATGCGTCTCCTCACGCAGGGCCAGCGGGAGCTCCATTAGGGAGGTACGTGTGCTGCTTCCTGGTCTGGAATTCGGGAGGGCTCGTGGGGGGGGGAGGGGCGGAGAGGATGCTCTTCATTATTATCAGGAGCGGGGCGGTGGAAGAGTAGAGGTCATGACGTGAATCTCTCCCCCCCCCCCCTCATTCCTCCAGGGGTGGACCGCGGACACAGGCTTTTCTTCTCCCTTCATTATTTCTGCCTGTAATTGGTTTCCCGCGGTGCGTGTTTGGGTGCCGGTGTTGGAAGACACGTAGAGGACTGGACCCAAGGTACACCCCGTCTGCCCTCAGAGCGGTTTTTTTTCATCGCACAACCGAATCACTGAATATTAACCAGACTGTGATTTACTGGTGTGCTCAGATCAGGAGGCCGTGCTGGGATTAGTGTTCCTGCGTCTCTAGCTCATCCCCCCTGAGCACGGCCTGGCCAAAAGCGAAACGCACGGAAAGAACAGCCTTCACCTCACGCCCAAACCCCCTTTGATTTGTCCTCACCCTGGAGAATCGGGACAGGTTCTTGGCCCGGCGTGGGGTACGCTGGAATACATTAAAATCCATCAGGCTGCGTTTGTTCAGCGAGCGTCTCCTGAGAGTTAATGCTTGTGAACAGCAGAGTGGCATATCTGTACACACACAGCCTCATTTTAAGTGTTTGAACAGCCAGCCTGTTGCAGGGCTGTACTCCCCATACGTTTGTTTGGCAGTTAATTTCTTTTAATCAAGGACTCCGGCGAATGTAGCCAGTACATTTGTGAAGCTTCTGTCCTACATTATATCTTTTTCCAATAGGTGTTTATAATGTTATGATTGATATTAACAAGCAGGAAATAAAAATGACACAGGCCTGTACAGGACACAGTGTTCTTTTTCTCTATGGTAACATGAGCAGTAAGGGCTGTGTTCCCCTGAATTCCATTGTTACCATATTACGGCCTTAATTTGGCCAGTTCCTTGTTTTATTAGATGTCAGTTGACTTGGTAAACGGTAAACTGTTTTGGTTTTCATACATGTAGATTTTGTGCATAATTATGTTTGCTTTCATAAGCCTTTAAGCAAGAAGCGTAATCAATGGCAGTGTTGCGTTCTTTAATATCCTCTTGTCTTTGCAGTGAATATGCTGAGGCCTCATCAGTCTCCTGGGGACACTTGAAAGGCGTTGGTCCATGTATCAGTAACGGCAGAGTACTGGCACAGTTCAGACCGAACCGAAGCAGAGGACTTTATAGCTGTGATGTCTTGTCATTCCTTTCCCTGTTGATGGCTATAATGACATAAATGATGCTAATCAATGAGAATGTTGTGGTCAGTGTGGGATATTTACAGTAGCTTTAGCAGCTGAAGTTTCCAACTCTCCTGTTCGTGTCCGTGATGTGTGGTTATTGGGTATATCAGTTCTGGTATCTGGTGTTGGTCCTTTATTGAATGGTGCTTTGCTGCATAGGGTGCAGGCTTGCCAGATATGCACGGCCGTCTTCTGAATGCTGAAGTACTTTATCCTGGACCAGTGGCAACATTTGTCTTTCTCCTGGGTCTGAATTTAAAAACGCCTGTTTTATATGTTGCTGCTCAATCGTTCCTCGTGGCCGTTAAGCTCGTATTTCTCATAATTCCGGGAGGGTGATTGACATTTTAAAGGAAAAGTATGATTGATTCCTGCACTTTGATGGAGTATGTGGTGGTTGATTTATAGCTACGGGGGAAAGAATCTAATCCGGAGCTGGGAACGAGACCTTTTTCTGCTTTGCAATATTATACAGAAAATGCTCCAGTCTTTCTGTGGGAAAGGGCTTCGCTTCTACCTTTTATGTGGTCTGTTATTTGAATATAGGCCCAACTCTTCTCCGTCGGGAGGCTGCATGGTTGTTTGTATGTGGCAAACTCAGATTTGTGGCAGGAATTGCCTTTACCTCCAAAACTTTGTTCTCCAATACAGTATAGTATGTCTGTTTAATTCAATGTACTCCAGAGTTCAAGAAAATGCCTCTAATGTCTTCAGCATGGCAAACCTTTCAACACTGAATGGTTTGTATTCTTCATGCGTTCTTAAGCGCTCCAAATGCCTGCGTGTTGCAACACCGCTTGAATGAGTGTGGTTTAAATTGCGCCACATGCTTTATGTAAATTCTGGACTTTGATTGGTGGGATTCCATGAATATTTTCTTGTCGTTCATTCCGATGAAATGCGTCCGAGTGCCAGTCCTGGCATTGCGCAGCAGTCTCAGAGAGGCTTGTGTACAAAACCCACAGGAGAAACGGTCGCGTATACGCAGAGAGGACCGGACCAAACACGGCTGTGTTTGACACTGCTGCCGTTTCACACTGGAATGTACACCTCTGAGCTGCGTGCAGGCTTGCGTGTTTCTGACTCTGAGCAGATATCGTAATGATGAGAACAGTTCCCCGCAGCTGCACAGTGTCCAGGCCGGGCGATAAGGACACTGCTCACAAGCACACGTGCTGACAGCCCGGCTCTAACAGAGCCTCAGGGTTCGCCCCGCTCCGCTGTGGTTTAGCCCGCTGTTCGTCAACTGCCTTTCTGTCGGAATGTGGGGGGGAAAAAAATACCTCATCGTTCATTTATTTTATTTATTTATTCATTCATTCGTTCTGTGAACTTCAGCCCCGTCCTTCTGCCAAGGAGATTGTTTTCTTTCCCGAAGCCTTCAGCCCACTTTATCTTGTTCGGCCCGTTTTTCTATTGGGGTGTACACGGCCGGTTCGAGTGATCGCCGCCATTCCCGGGAATCAGAGAGACTGATGGGACGGAGAAGGGTGACAGGCACCGGGGCCGTCTGCGGGGAGCTTTCTGGATAATTCATCCCCCTTGGGGCGGAGTAATCTTTATGGCCAGGTATAAACCCTTATTAGATTGCACTGCAGTGAAATCATTGCTTTGCATCACATTTTTCATTGGCTTACCGCGCTGCGTAATCCTGGGTGTCTTACCCAGCTTACGTTTTACATACATCGCCATCCTCTGTTTACAATGCTGGCTTTCTCCTTTCACTTCAGGTTCTGTGTCTGGGGCTCAACAGCTATGTCACATGTAGGAATGGATCTTGGAACTAGTCGTGCGGTCTGGCCATGATGAAACCATTGCCTAAACCATGTAAATGACACATCTAATTTAGGTTTGGCTCGAGACACCTGAAGGATATTGGCAATATACCTGAGTAGCTATCGGCTGAATTGCTGTGATTTTAACTATCTATTTGATGTTGTTTGACGAGCCTGATGAACCAGATAATACGCTAGACCCTCAAAATGGACAATATGGGAAATAGTATGTTGACTTGGTGGGATTACTTGGACAGTAATCTAAAAATATTGTTGATTCATAAGGAGCAGCATTAAAATGCGCAGTCATTTTAATGCTCCAGGGTATGCCTCGGAATAAGTGTTTAGTCTAAAAAAGAAGTTGTATAAACAGGAAGTGGTAACAAGTAGCCTAGCTGCGAATTCCCTTCAGCACCCGAGACTTGAATGCCGACACCAATACTTATTTATTTGTTTGCCAGCAGTGGGTTATGGTCTCGTTGAAGCAGCGGAGGAAAGCGCGTCGGTCTGTCGGAGGGAGAGGCTGGCCGCGTCTGTATCTCACACTGCGCTCTGACTCCTCACACGTGAGAGTAACACCTCTGTGTGAAAGCACAGTAACCCAGCGAGCGATGCTGAAGTGCGGGCGAGAGCAGGCCAGAGAGGAGCCCGCTTCTCTGTCCCCGTGGTCAGCGGCTGGGGCGTTGCGCGTGCTTTTCCGATCACTGCGACCGAGGTGAAGAATGGTGCCTTTGTTGCTCCGCATTAAGGAAGTAAATGCGTCGCGTTGTGCCAGACGAGGGAAGTGGTCCTTTGCGCTCGGCAGACGTCCCGTCACGCCTTTCGGGAAGCAGCCAGCGGGCATCCAGAGGTGATCGCTCCGGTTGTCCCGCGGCGGGCCGGGGGGTGCCACACCTGCTCTGGACGTCCGCCCCTTCCCTCTGTCTCCCGCCCGGTCGGGGTTCGGGTGCCCTCTGCAAACGCGATGCGTCATTTCCTTCCCGCTCTCTTTCGTAGGCCCCCCTCTCCCCCAGGAATCTCCCTGCTGAGTAATGGCTGTGATTTCCCCCTCCCACTGCAGCTCCTTGCAAGTTTGTTTGAGGCGGCATAACTGGCTGCTGAGGCATGTAGGGGGTGGAACTCATTTAATTGCTTGTTTATGGTGCTTTATACCTCCCATAAAGGACGTTTGGACTTTTAGTCCCCTGTTCTCCTTCTCCACTGCTCCCTATCGTTGTTCCTCCTCTTTCGTTTTCTCTCTCTCTCTCCCTCTCCCCTTCTCCCTGAGTCAGAGGAAATGTGTGGCCAGACTCCCAGAGGCTTTCTTTCTGCAGACTGGCTGATGGGCCCTACGCCCAATGCTCAAAACAGATGTGTCAGGTGTGTGTGTGTGTGTGCTGCTGATCGGAGACGGCGATGGGGTGATTTACGGAGCAGAGCGGCGATGCTATTGTTCCCATTTCCTTACATGGACTCTCTGCACTTATTAAAAAAAAAAAAAAAAACACTTTCCTGAAAAGAAAACTATCGTTTCCTATCTTTAAAGAAGTGGAGGCATTTTAATATCCAAGGCTTTTGTGGGGATGAAGAAACGTTTCCTTTTTTGTACAAAGGAGCCCTGGAAGAGGTCATGCTCTCTATAAAAGAGGGTTTGGGTAACGCCTGCTTGTGAGGACATCCAGAACTTGTGACTTAGGGACCGAGGTGGAGTAAGTGCACCTTTGGCATTGCTGCAGGAAAGCTATTTTCCGGTGGTGACTATGAAATCGCTGTCATCGTTCATCGAGAGCCTGCTCAGTCCAATTTGTAATTCTGTATGTGAGCGCTTGAGTCCTGGAAAGTACTTTTCTATACAAGATGGATCTGCTGTCCTTAGCATTTCATCAAGGTTGTTTTGTACACGGATGAGCATAGTGTCATGTACAGGCGACTAGGCCAAACCCCTACCATGCAAATCATTCCCAAGGCCTGGTGCTATATCTGGACACACCGCTCAGGAGGCCATGGGAGCTCAGGTACTTCCCGGATGATTTTTTTATCTTTGACGTGAGCTCAAAGGTGACATTTCTGAGCCTGGTCATGCTGTAATAGTCACATTTGAACCAGCAGCTGTGATTTGTTTTTGAATTGCCGTTAGGTGCAGTTTTTCCCCGCACAAGGTAGTTTGCTTAAGATGCTTCAGATCCCGACTTCCATGGTCATAGGCTTCGGGAAACATTGAACAGAAGAGTAGCCAAGACATTTGCCTCTTCATAATCCTCTGAAGACGTCCTGGGATGCCTTCAAGGACTGCTCCGCTACACTGTGTCCCTGGGTTTGCAGAGGCATCTGGACCGAGGTCAAATACGTCATCGCTTTGGATTCAAATGCTTTTCTGTGCTTGATTGATCTTGCCTGGTGCAATTGAGCCAACCCAGAGGACCAAAAGGCAGGGTTTGCTGTTTTTTTGAGAGATTCCAATGTGCCAGACAAGCAGAGAAAAGCATTTGAATCCAAAACGATGACACATTTGAGGGTCTGATGTGTGTCGCGCAGGCTGTGCAGATACCTTTCGGGGTAATCGGGAGTCCCTGAGACATGTGAGTACGGGACGTGTGTTTCAGGCACAGTTGACTGATTGGAGCCAGACTCCTGAAATAAGGAGGCTGGGTGTCGGGCTCAGGACTCTGCTCTTCAGCTTCCGGACTGTCGCACGCTCGTCACTGATGACAGGCGGGCAGCGCTTAGTCAGAATCTCACACGCTGCATCCTTTACGTGTGTGTCTGTGTGTGTGTCTGTGTAAGACAGGCGAAGGTGACTACCGATGGGCTGTACGGCCCCTCCCCCTGACTGATGGCGGTGTGTGGTGTTTCTGGAGCAGTCAGCAGTTTGAGGGAATTGGGTCAGCGCAGGAAACCTTCTGAGAGCATTTCCATCCTCTTTCGTTTAACCGCAGCTCTTTCATCAGCACACTGCTCGGCTCCCGGAGGGGCAGCCCACGCCAGCCCCCTGGGGCCCCTGTCACTCCCAGGGGCCCGTGCACTCAGCGCTGTGTACAACTCTGCACACGTTTCCTCATTAATACACCTTTTGGTTCCTGGGACTTTCCAAATAAAGGTGTAAAGCAGATGGTATTGGATGGCATATCAGTGTAGCTTACCACTTTTGGCAAATGTATGCCTGTCAACCAATTGGCAACTATTTTTTTATTTATTTTTGTCATGCCTGGAATTGAACAATAGTTTAATCTCCTTAGGTAAGGCATGTCATCACATTCTGAGACCCACCTGCCACTTACTGTCACTTGCTGCCTCACTGTTTAGGCATCTCTGTAAGCTGGTGATTTGCGTGTTTTGAACAACGGCTCATCTGCCAGCTCTTCCAGATATCCGGATCCAGCCTTCAAGGCTGTTTTGATTGAGCTGTCCAGTAGAATGAGCCAGTGATGTCATAATCATTGACCCAGTGATGTCATGATCATTGGTCACATGAGTGGCAGACGACTGTAGGTGACGCGACTCGCAGTTCTTTCACGACGACTCTGACCTCTTTCCCCTTCACCAGACGTACCCAGGAGAATCAAATGACACGGCCATCTTCAGCGAGGAGCAGCCTGCTTCTCACGCCACCCCGGCGTCGCGTGGTCCCTGCTTTCCCCTGAAACGTAAAGGGGAATTCCACAGTCAAAATCCGCAATTTCAGATGTTTCCCGCCTCAGCTTCTCAAAGCATTAGGTCTCGGAGCCCGCCTGCTTTAAGCGGCTTGTCTGCGGTGGGCGATTAGCCCGCGGTTTCAAGTTAACGTGTTCAGCCCTCCTGGGCCTTCCGCTTCAGGTCTGCTCAGCTAAAGTCTTAAAGCAGCTGTGTGGGCCTCTCTGTGCCGCAGGATGTTCCCTGCGGACGGCCGTTCGCCCAAGGCCGGCTCGTGTCTGCCGGTTTTAACGTGACGGTGCCCGAGCCCCGTGGGGTCGACGGGTTGCTGAGCGCTTTCTCGTGGGACGGTCCTCGCTGTTTCCGCTGCGAAGACTGTCGTCACGGATTCCGGGCAAGCCACGGTAACTGACATGTTCAGGGGCACGGCTTGTGCAAGTTATTCGCGATCCTGTTTGACAGCTTTACAGCTGAATTGAGATGTTTGTTTTATGCTGAAGGTCTGGCAGACAGCCTTGTGCTACTGTGACTGATCATTTATTTTAGGAAGATATTGCATTTGAAGTCGTCTGATAGTAATAAATGATGCAAAATAATACATAACAGTAACAAAACATTTATTGTTATTGTTGTGGTGATTATTACATTACTTCAAAGTTCAAAGTGCTGCATGTTGACATGGCACATATAATAAAACGGTACACACAATGCAAAACGGAGTTAACACTGTTGTAGCAACAGAGTTACTGTTGTAACTCGCTGCTTGTTTTCATATCCGCCCTGAAATCTGCTGTCCCAGATGATACTCCTTTTCCTGTGGAAGGCTCTTAGTCGCCCCTGTCAAGTTAATAGGGAACCCCCAGCACCCCCTCGGAGAAATCCTCAAAGCTCAGTGTATTTGTTGACACACAGTTTTGGCACTTGAAACCCCAAAGGTGTTTTTCAGGGGAAATGTATTGTATTAAATGTATTATGGATGTATTGATTGCACAAGGTCTGTGACTTTATAAATGGTCTTCATAAGTCATTTCTTCAAATCCAGCAAGAGTTTTGTTTTTCTCATACTTACCCTGTAGGTGACCTTCACAACATGTAACTGGAAATTCAAGAAAGGCCATAGTTTTTCTAAAGTTCAGTTGATGGTTCTCTTTTTCAGCTGCATGGGACCATATCAGTTACACACATGCTCATATGATTCCAGTGTCTATTTTTAGGAGAGGATGAACCTGGCGTGGGAATTGAGTGTAATCGCCACAGCCTTATTTAAAGACATTAATAACATTTAACCTATTGAGCGAGAGCCATCTTTCTCATCTTCCTTTTCATAAGCAGCGTTGCTGTAAGTACTCCTGGGTCCTGGACCTGTTCTGTCCTGTGGAGTTACCTGATCCTGTACGGTGGAAGATGTGTTCTAGTGTATGAGGAAGTGTGCCGTGAATCTAGCCGGGGGTGTTGGTGATTTGTTGCCGTTCTGTCACCTGATGGGAAATGACACTGAGGCACTGAGTGCACGCAGTCACATGCTGGGGGGAAACCGAGCCGCAGGGCTGAGTTTCGCCCGTCCTTTCTGGCAGAGCGCACCTGTCAGGGAAGCGAGCGCATCTCTCCGGTCCCACTGTTACCGTAGATATTTATGTCTTTAACTGCAGGGCTACAGCACCAGCGCAGCCCCGATCAAAGTGGTAAAAGATGTTACCTCAGCGTTTTGGAAGGTGTAAGTTCCACGTGGTGTTTTCTGAAAAGGGGGTTTGATTGAGTGCACGGTGTAATGGCACGCCGGGGCGAAACCCAACGCAGGCTCTCCCGTTTCCCCTCCGACTGCTGCGCGTGTGCAGAGACGCTGCCCTGACCCCATTGTGTCCATCCCGCTTACTGATGAGACGACCAAACAACCCGCCGTGAGATACTGCTGTCGGAGGGAGAAAAGTCCCAACTGCGCAGTGCTTTCTTATGCTTGGAACCTCTCCAGATGTACAAACACAATTTACTCATTGGAATGGGTGAAAATAACCACTGCCCATATCGGTGACCGAATGATTGCTCAGTTATATCCATGTAAGAAATTGATGCTGGCTAATTCAAGAATGAGGGCATTTTTTTGCAAAGATTTCATAATGATTCATGTTCTGAAATTGAAAGTTCCCCACCCATTAACGACTTGCTTTCTCACGGTCTGCTAACCCATTAAATATAGTAGTCCTGCATAATTGCTTTGCAACATTGTATTTAACTGAATGTTGTTCTGTCCATATGAATAGGCCTTGAAATAAAGCCTGCCCAAACAATGGTAAAGTTCAGCCATTCATTGAGTAAGTATTGGCTAGAAACATTGGTGATTGGTGGGGAAGAGTGGTGCTTTACAGTAATCCGAAACCTAATATTTAGCGGTCCAAAGATTGTACCTTTTAATTCCATGCAGTATGTGATCAGCTGTGGTGTGCTGCTGTAATAACATCAATCAGCACTTCTCTTCCACTGCTCATTGTGTTTGAGTGGAGAACTGAAACCAGCGTAGGCGTGAAAACCCCCCTCCAACAGGACGAACAGAAACCGGCCGGTCCTCTCACACGTATCCTCTTACGCTCCCGGGCGGGGTGGGGCCTGAGGTGCAGGGCTGCCAGTGCCCAATGACAGAGCAGCACCTGAATTCCTCCCTCATCATCAGTCAGGGCACAGATGCACCGCCAGAGGGACCAATGAAGGCAGGGGAGCGGAAGAGAGCGGAACAGCTGATTGGAGGGAGGACGGGGGAGTGTGTGAGCAGTGTGTGTGTGTGTTTGCTCTGATAAGTGCTCTGGTGAATGCAGGGTTGTGAGCTCTTGCACACTAGAGCAGGCTTCTGTGCTTTGTTTTATTGTTCTGTTTTGCTTCAACAAGCCTGGCCCCTCCTGCCCGACAGCCAGCTCCACCACTCTGCTTCCCACCTGCTCTGCCTGTGCCTGCAGGTGATCCAGGGTGCGGTCACCAGGCCGGGCTCTGTTACTCTGCCTCCCACCTGCTCTGCCTGTGCCGGGCTCTGTTACTCTGCCTCCCACCTGCTCTGCCTGTGCCCGGCTCTGTTACTCTGCTTCCCACCTGCTCTGCCTGTGCCGGGCTCTGTTACTCTGCCTCCCACCTGCTCTGCCTGTGCCGGGCTCTGTTACTCTGCCTCCCACCTGCACTGCCTGTGCCGGGCTCTGTTACTCTGCCTCCCACCTGCTCTGCCTGTGCTGGGCTCTGTTACGCTGCCTCCCACCTGCTCTGCCTGTGCCCGGCTCTGTTACTCTGCTTCCCACCTGCTCTGCCTGTGCCGGGCTCTGTTACTCTGCCTCCCACCTGCTCTGCCTGTGCCGGGCTCTGTTACTCTGCCTCCCACCTGCACTGCCTGTGCCGGGCTCTGTTACTCTGCCTCCCACCTGCTCTGCCTGTGCTGGGCTCTGTTACGCTGCCTCCCACCTGCTCTGCCTGTGCCAGGCTCTGTTACTCTGCCTCCCACCTGCTCTGCCTGTGCCAGGCTCTGTTACTCTGCCTCCCACCTGCACTGCCTGTGCCAGGCTCTGTTACTCTGCCTCCCACCTGCACTGCCTGTGCCGGGCTCTTACTCTGCCTCCCACCTGCTCTGCCTGTGCCGGGTACGGTGGCTGCTGTGAGGCCCTCAGAGTCTGGAGAGAAACAAACAGGACATTCTCATTCCCCGCCGGGGAAATCAAACCGCATGAACAGAAACCTTGCAGAACCTTTTATCTGGGAGGCAGTGAAGCGGTGTCCACAGGGCAGGCTCTGAAGCCCCAGCTGTGGTGGGTTTGGCGTCTATCAGGGTCGAATCGGCCATTCCAGCCATTCGCTTTCCACACGGTTCAGAGGTTAATCCATTGTTCCCCTATTACCTGGTGTAACGTTTCCACAGTCCTGCCAAGCCTGTTTCCACAGTCCTTGTTCTTCTCTTATTCTCCTCCATGCGCTCAGCCTGGTAAGCCAGGGAACTGCAGGCAGGATAAATGCTCTCCAGAGGTTGTCATGGCATTGCTATATTTTTGGATTCTGAAGTCTTCATGGTGAAATGGGTATTATTTATTTGCATGCGTCTCCCTTCCCGTACCTGCACTGCCTGTGTGCGAAAACTTCTGGCAAATGTTCCTAAAATGGGAGCACTGTTGAGCCCAGTCACCCTCCGGATGGAACTGTGTTTTTGCTTTGCTTAATGCAGTCTGTCCACAAAGCACATTCCGCTTCAACTGCTAATCCAGCTCATGATTTTGGATTGAGAATCCAAAATGAGGCTAGTTCATCAGTTGGAATGTGTGGCTGCTTTGTATAGATGTCTACAGCAGCCTCTGTATACTGTAAAGCCATTTGAAGAAATTAGGAACAAGTTTCACCTACGGTATGAATAATATACCGGCTCCATTAATGCCTCAAAGAATTTATGACCAAGGATTTACAGGCTAATGGCCTAAAATCATTTAAGATTCTGGCAGATATTTCCTTGGCTGAAGGCAAATACGGCCCTTTTTCTATCACTGCACAAATGAAGCATCTTTGAATTTGGCTGTTCCTCTTATTTCGGAGCATCAGTGTTTCCAGACTTAACCCCTGGGCAGTCATGTACCGTAGTGACATAAATAGTGCTGTCGTTAGCGGTGACTGTTTTTCAACTCGGTGCCTTATTGGCCCCTTTGTTCCCAACTAACTAGGATTCATTGCAATGATAAATTCTTTTACATTTCTTGGGTAATTACCAGGGAAGCCTTTAATTGAAATCCACATAAATTATGACGCTACATTCCTAGTGTGGGCGAGTTGATATATTTTGCATGCGCGTGAGCATAAGTGAACAGATTGTTATTGACAACCGGGTGAAAGATCAGGACTGGCGGCGGTTGGAGAGATCAAAGCACTAACTGCCATCTTCTCTAGCGCTGAGCTGCCCTTTGCGTTATATGCTTTTTAGTAGGGTCCTTGTTTAGGATCACATGGCTTGTGCACATGAGGCTCAGTTTGTCCCTGATGAGGGCTCTCCATAAAAAGCAGTGTAATGTAATAAGCAGCCCAATTCAGAGGAATGCTTGTGGTGAAGCCTTAGCCTTTGGGTTGCTAGGCTGCGCGGCGACCTCATTTCTTGAAGGCCGGGCGATTCTCTACGTTCTGCTTTGAATGGATAGGCAGGACGCAATAACCTTCCAGCAATTTGTTTTCGTGACTCCGTCTCCGGGGGCGACGTAATTTAAGCCTAATGTTGCCGTCGGGGGTCCCTGCGGCACCGGGGGGGTTCCAGGCCCGGGGCTTAATCTCGTTTAATTAACGACTTCCCTCACAGGAGGAGGGCTCTCCACGCAGGGTGCTATTTACGGCCCTGGCCCGGGTCCCGGGCCCCGCCCTCTTTCCGAAAAGGCCGGGGGGGGGGGGGGCAGGAGGATGTCTAAATAAAGCAGCGTGTTCATAATTGATAAGGCGCGCTGCAGCCACAGCGAGGGCCGTCGCGTGTGCTTACCGGAACACGCAACGCTCCGCAATGCAAACGCACTTCTGCCCTCACCTCGTTTACGGCTAAATTCGCCGTGTCGCTTTAGCGTAGGCTACGCATGGCAGTGCTGAAGTTAACTCGGGTGGAGCTGGTTTCAGTTGCTCCTGGGGTCTGAAGCAATGAAGAGCTCTTCTGTCAGAAGGAGAGTTGCTGCTCTTTATCTGAGACTCTGTTCAACTATGCTTTCTTTTTGTCTCGCAGGAAGTGGTTCTCAGTCATTCAGAGGTCTGGGCTGCTCTCGGGAGCTTTTTCAATTTCATTTTCAAACTGACAGCAGTTTCCCTGCACGCTTTCATTACAAAGTAAAATGAATCTGAATAAATGATTTGCATTTGAAATGGTCTGTTGCTGTGGTGAGTACAGGGCTTGTGTAAAGGGGATGTGGGCTACAAGCCCGTGCGCTTTCATTAGGTGAAACTGACTTGACATTTATGTAACCTGTGGTCGGGGACATGCAGGTGTCTTGGTCCCCTTGAACTGTGTGGCCCGTAAAGCTGATTGGTCGGCAGTGGAGCCTGCAGAGCCGAGGGCTGCAGGGCCGCCGTGCCGTGATAGGCTGCAGGAGAACTCTCTGTCTGCCAATCGGATTAGCGCCTGCTCATTTTCTTAATGGGCAGCCGTGCAGTCGGCAAACTAATCAGAGCCTTGTGAATATTTCTCTGGGATAGCGCTGTGACTCGAGCAGAACAGAACGTTCTGAGGGGATTGTGGGTACGATGGGCGGGGGGTGGAATAAACCTAATGAAGAAAGGGATCTGAAATGCTTCCAAACAGCTTTTCATTTGGCAGCTGCTGTAGTCACATTCTTTTAGAACGCTGGAGGCCCTCTACCTGGCTCCCTCTGGTCAGAGTATTTCCGCTGGACTCTACGGTGATGTGGCTGTAGTTCTCCAGTGGGCCTTTTTGGGGAAGGATGAGACTCATTTTCTCTGCTATTATTAGGGCTCATTGATTGTGAGATGTAATGAATTGAGCTTGTGAGATATTAGTTATTTTTCTGATGGTTCCTGCCGGAGTGATTCATCACTCCTCAGCAGATCTAATTAGCCCACCGTGGCCTTTAGTCCTTGAGTCCTGGCTCTTGTACTCCACAGCTGCTGAGTTTGGGATTAGTGGCATCTTCTCACCAGAAATTACTGCACTGCTATGCAAGGCTACCAGGCATCAGTTTCCTTTGGCCTAAATTAACGAGATGTCCATGCAGTAAAGCAGGTCTCGGTCTAGTCCGTTTTGATGGAATTGCACACATTTTATTCAGTCCCAATTTTTATGTTAGCGACGCACGGTTAAACGGAACCTGATGAATGGGCTATAATGTATCTCTTGGTGCTGAAACTGATGAGCAGAAAATATATTGTTGTCTTGGAAGCGTTTCAACAATTACTTTTGAAAACCCATGGCAAACATTAGCTCTCATCGGTCAGACCTGTGATGAGTTTTCAGTATAACTTCTTGCCATATTCCGTATGAGTGTAAATAATTCTGGCGTGTTGTGTTGTAGAAAAACGGTTTGCGGTATATTCAGTTGTCAGATTAATCAAATAGGCCCAAGTCCTTATCTTTGTTGTAGCCTTAACACTTGAAATTGTACTTCCCTCAAGGGTTTTTCAGCACACTTGTCCCTGGTTATGGGTATGCACTTTGCACTTTAGTCGTACATCACTCTGGATAAGAGCGTCTGCCAAATGCCAAGAATGTAATGTATTAATTCCAGCTGCCTGGACTGTGCGGCCAGGTTGTATTGCTGTGGTTTCCCTTAGCTACAGAGCTACCGTTAATGTTGAGGCTTAATGCATTTCCTGACCAAAATTCTAGCTTGAATTTTGAATCTGTAACAGGAAGCGGCTAAAAGCAATTATGTCAATGCAATAATTATGCCCACTATTATTGTTATTTTGTATTTAAATGTTTTGGGTCCAGCTCTGCAGAGGGCAGGGAAATGGCGTGTGCACTGTGGTTTCTCTAAACACCAGGGCGCTGGTAATGCGACCCTTTACGTCTCGCCGCGCAGGGTTATGGCAGCGAGTCCAACAGCTGTGGTCTGGATAATGATAATGCAATTATGGCGACAACAGTGGGAGAGCCTGGCGGACTCGCAAAAGCTTTTCAACGGAAATGTATTCATACTGAAGCTGCAGGTTTGGGTCAGGAAAGAGTGACATGCAGTCCTGGTTTAAAATGTATATTGCTCCCACGAATTAAGTTCTTGTTAACCGCCTCAACCAAGATGGAGGCAGTAACTGGATGTTTAATGGCCTTGTACACTTAAGGGGATGCTACAGAGTCGGGCATCTAAGACTTGTCAGCGTGCATGTACCATGTACTCAACTTTTGCATTTTTGAGCCTCATCTTAACTAAGAGCATTTTTAAAAAAAAAATTTTTTTTTGTGAACAAGTTGAGGCTGCGGTACAAGGAAGGGTGGCTGTGGTGCAAACCAGCCAATCACAGAGCTCCATCCCAGGCATTGGGGGAGTGCCTGTGAGGCCCACATCATATCAACCCCCCCCCCCTCACAATTCACCGCAGGTCCACAGGAACAATGTGGGGTTTGTTTTCTTCTGCGTCTCAGTCACGTACGACCCGGGGTGGTGGTGGGGGGTGGAACTGGAGTGGCGGCTTCAGGCTCTGGAGTGCCTTTTCGGCACTCCTACGCAGAGACGTAACCTGCACCACAGCAAAAGGTCCCTGGCGTTCGCCGGCTTTTCCAGAAAGCTCCAGTCAGCCGGCACGTGGATGTGTGGAGCTGGGTCCTGGGGTTCAGCGTGTCGGAGGTGGTGTGTGCTGCGCTGCCGAACCCGACCCCTCTCCCCCGTGAATAATTGAAGGAGCGCCCGCTGGCAGCCGCCACGGCGGGAGGGGGGGGGGGGGGGCGGACGCTGTCACCAATCAGAGGAGCGAAATAAAACCCTGCAAGCTCGCTGTTTTCCAGTGCGCTCTACACAAGGGCCGCCATGACCTTTTCACTCAATACGCCCAGAGCCTGTTCCTGACCTGAAACCAAAACGCCCTGGGCTCCTCGTTCTCACACAACACTGTCTCCTCTGTGTGTTCATCATGGCGCTGAGGCTGCTGCGCTTCAGCTTCAGGGAAACCCTTCTTGTGGTTTGAGAGAGGCCGACCTCATTGTGACGCTCAATGTTCGGAGGAGAAATGGCTCTGCTTTTATGATCGAGGCTTGTTGATGTGAGCATGAATTTCTGTGGTGCCACATACATAAGTTACTTGCTCTCGGTGTCTGGAAAGCGGTAGCAGTCAGACATTTTGGAACGGTCTCAGGGCTTGTGAAATGTGTGTGTCTGTGTGTCTGTGTGTCTGTGTGTCTGTGTGTCTGTGTGTCTGTGTGTCTGTGTGTCTGTGTGTCTGTGTGTCTGTGTGCACATCCTGCCACTAACAGCATAGGCTGTTCTCAGCAGTCCCCTCCCATCAGCGTGGTTTCTCTAATGTCTCATGTCAGGATGTTAGTTTTTTTTCATGCTGTGTTTGAGAGCAGAAAGTTTGGTCACCAAGATTTGAAGTGACTAGGTATGTGCAGATACACCTGAAAATTTTAAAAAGGTCATCACCTTAAAAATGTTAAAGGACATTTAGGATCAAGGAGTACTTGACTTGACTGTCACCATGACGACATTGACGTTATACATGTCTGAGTTTTTATTTCCTTCTGAAACGCCGCAGGCCTCCTCTGTGTGCTAGCCTGGAGCGCTCTGCATGAACTTGTGTACAGAGCACATGCGGTCAGAAGTGTTAGCGTTTCTGCTTTCTGTTTCTATTTTTCACCTCTTAGTGTTTCTCAGAAACATGGCCTAATTCTGCAGCATTCCAGCAGAGCAGCTACAGCATAGGGTCAGGATTAAACATTCCCTCCGTATGACTTTCACTAATCCCGTTCTGTCATATCAACTCGATGTGAGCCCTCTATAAATTCCGCTAATACCGCAAAATTGTGCTTTTTAAATGGCTTTACTGTGGATTATAAACACAGATCTTTAGTGTGTCCCTATAAAGATTATTGGAAGGAATAACTCTTTATTATGTTCTTTAAGTTAGCTAGTCCGTTGAATTGTGCGGCTTATTTGGTGAATAAGACGTGCTATAAAAAAGCTGTCGCGCCTGGTAAATGAGCTAGCTGACTTGTTCCTGATGTAGTTTGAATGGTGGACTGTTTGTTTGTGTGCTTTGTAGTCGCGGTGGAAGTGAAGCCTGCGGGCTGACCCCTCCAGCTCTGCCTCCACGCTCACACGAGGCGTGTGTGAGGATGACTCAGTCTGCTGTTGAGCCGACAGCCTGCCGGTCTGAAGGCTATTGGCATACGCTCTGACTGTACGCTGTGATGCTGCAGCCATGTGTGGGCTGGGTGCTGCCTCTCGTGGCGTTAGCAACACAGCGAAGAGGGGCGAGCCACCTTGAGCCCTGCCTGATGGAGCTCCCTCTCCCTCTCCCTCTCCCTCTCCCTCTCCCTCTCCCTCTCCCTCTCCCTCTCCCTCTCCCTCTCCCTCTCCCTCTCCCTCTCCCTCTCCCTCTCCCTCTCCCTCTCCCTCTCCCTCTCCCTCTCCCTCTCCCTCTCCCTCTCCCTCTCCCTCTCCCTCTCCCTCTCCCTCCCTCCTGTGCCCCACTCTGTGTTTTGCTTAGGCGGGCAGGACCGAGGTCGCGACACTAAGCAGGGTCTGCCGGGGCCATGTCTGAGTGAAGTCTGTGTCCTGGAGGTGTGAGTTTGAGGCCGGTGGAGGAGGGCGAGACCCCTGTCCTCACCCCACCCAGCTGAGAGGAGGCTCTCAGACCCAGGTCACAGCTGAGGCTTGAGGCTCCGCTGAGCTGTAAAAACTCTAAAATAGAACACTTTTCTGTGAAAGACCCCGCACGCCCAAGGCCTACGCAGCCAGACCTTACTCTGCAGTCAGTGCCACGCCGGGCCAGGCCGTGGTTCCGCTCTGCTGAGCGAAATGAGCAGAAACTTTTCTTGGGAGATGAATTGCCTTGGCACACAGTGGGTTCCGCGTGATTAAAGATTTATGCTTTATGCTGTGTCCGTGTGCTTCACGGCCCAGTGTTGGCTGTGCTGTATAACGCAGATCTCGCACAGGTTTGTGAAGGGAGGGGATGGAGAATCACCTTGCAGCGTCAGGCGCCACCGCTGTGTACAAGATTGGGCTGATAAAAAGAAAGAGATTGACAAAAACGTATGCATTAGCT
Organism: Conger conger; assembly: GCF_963514075.1. Taxonomy (NCBI): domain Eukaryota; kingdom Metazoa; phylum Chordata; class Actinopteri; order Anguilliformes; family Congridae; genus Conger; species Conger conger. Next base: position 34,329,269 of record NC_083771.1, read on the forward strand.
CGGAAGTCCTGTTTATGGTTGGTTGTAATTCTTGCTGGACTGCTTTCCTTTATATGCCACTTCTGTGCCAACAACTGTGACTATGCTATTTCTGTTCTCCATCACATCAACTGTGACTATGCTATTTCTGTTCTCCATCACATCAACTGTGACTATGCTATTTCTGTTCTCCATCACATCAACTGTGACTATGCTATTTCTGTTCTCCATCACATCAACTGTGACGGCACTCTTTCTGTTCTCCATCACATCGACTGTGACGGCACTCTTTCTGTTCTCCATCACATCAATGCTGAAATTTATAACTCTTCATATGAAAGAAAAGCAAGACATTGGAAGAAACGCGAGAGTCGAGTTGTGTATAAGGGGCAGGGAAAGGGGGGCACAGCTGTTGGGAGTCTCCGGGCGTGACAGGAGATCAGTCTGAGTGTTACAGGGCACGTCCTGTACCCACCCCCCTTTCACTCCGTCCAGCGCTGAACTCGGTTACCCAGGGATTAGTGCTCGTGTCGGACATGCCTGAGCCCCGTGGGCCCCCAGCACGGCTGCTCCGTGGGAAACATGGCTGCCCTGCCTTTGTCTGGGCGCCGCCGCTGGCTCAGGTTTCAGAGGGTGGAGGCCTCCCCTCACGGAAGGGCGGGGGAGTCCGGTTTCCTCCCGGCCACCGGGAGGCGTGCTACCACCGGGAGGCGTGCTACCACCGGGAGGCTGTTACCACTGGCCCACAGGCAGGGGGTTTACACCTGGCCACCGGGAGGCTGTTACCACTGGCCCACCGGGAGGCTGTTACCACTGGCCCACCGGGAGGCTGTTACCACTGGCCCACCGGGAGGCTGTTACCACTGGCCCACCGGGAGGCTGTTACCACTGGCCCACCGGGAGGCTGTTACCACTGGCCCACCGGGAGGCTGTTACCACTGGCCCACCGGGAGGCTGTTACCACTGGCCCACCGGGAGGCTGTTACCACTGGCCCACCGGGAGGCTGTTACCACTGGCCCACCGGGAGGCTGTTACCACTGGCCCACAGGGAGGCTGTTACCACTGGCCCACAGGGAGGCTGTTACCACTGGCCCACCGGGAGGCTGTTACCACTGGCCCACCGGGAGGCTGTTACCACTGGCCCACAGGCAGGGGGGTTTTACACCTGGCCACCGGGAGGCTGTTACCACTGGCCCACAGGGAGGGGGGTTTACACCTGGCCACCGGGAGGCTGTTACCACTGGCCCACAGGGAGGGGGGTTTACACCCGGCCGCAGGGAGGCACGCCCGCCTCGATTCCCCCGCTCTGGCTGCCGTGACGACGGCACACCTACAGTTACGACTCAGCCTTTTATTACGATCATGTATTCTGACGCAGTTAGCCTAGCATTATATGGCAGCATGTCAACAACCATTACAACATCCTGTTCAGTGTTATGCAGGGTTATTTATGAGCTCTCTCAGGCAACCGTTGGGTTCCCACAAACAGGAAAATGACATGCAAATCCCAGGTGTGACCTGGCCCATTTCTTTTATTTTTTGGGGACTGATCTGAAGTGTTTCCTGGTGTTTGTTGCCAAATATCAGTGCAGTAGCTCAACTTCTTGATCTTCCAAAATGCAAATTTAACATTGGCTCTTGTTCCCAAATTCACATGCTTGATCGGTTCCAGAGAAATGTGAGTAAGTGGAAGTTATTTTGAGTGCAGCGCGTATGCTTTTTGTGGTCAGACTGAGGCTGTAAACATCCCTTTCTGGGGGGGAAAATCTGATTGTGAATTTTATGAGTAAATTCTCTCGTAGCTGTGGGTGTTTTTCAGAATCTGGAATGTAATATTGAAACGAGCCTTTTGCAGGCACCAAAGGCCGTATTGTCTGAAGGCCAAATGTCGTATTCAGATGAGTCACTGTTATTATGGACTATAGTACTGATGCTATGCAAAGCCCTCCCACTGGGAAATTCTGCTCATTTTTAATATATTTTTTGTAAAAAAAATTTTTTGTGTTTTCCTTGCGTGGCCTGCTGCTAGTTTGGACTTTTCACTCTTTGGCTAGACCGTTGGTTCCCTTCCGCAGCCGGCTGTGTGGACTGGCATCCGGACTGTTTGTGCCAGTTCAGTAAGTGTGTGAGTGTGCTTTTCATCAGTGTGTGAATTCTTCACCTGAAGACAGGTCACCAGAGTAGAGAGCGGTTTTTGTTTTTTCGAAGTTCTTTGTTCTGCGTATTTTATTTTGTTGTCTAATTTGATTTGGCCGGTGTGCATTTTGCCGTTGAATATTGAAAACATTTAATGTAGAAGCCCATATTCACCATTTCACACGAAAGCGCATATCCACCTTGTCCTTAGAAAAAATAAATGGATATACTGTAGACCCTTCCAATATTTTTCTGGTCTTGGGTATCAACTGTATGTTTTCTGTTGAGGGCAAATTCTTTGCCATAATAATGGCGTCCATTTTAGTCCAAATGGAAACCGTCAATGTGGCACGTGTGCATAGACTGAAGCTTCTGTTTGTGAAGGGTGAATGTCCGGTCTCTGGGTCGTCTGCCGTGGTCCCGGCTGAAGGTGGGGGCGGAGATGCCACTCTGTGCCCAGAACAAGGCCTCCGTTCAGGGGGTCTGCCGGGAGGAACATGCTCAAAGCAGCCGGTCCTCTCCCACAATGACACGGGCCCTCTTTCTCATTGTGCTGAGGGCATAAAGACATGCAAACAAGTACAGTGGTCAGACCAGTTCTCAAGGCTATGGTTTTTATGTTGCTTGCAGTACGGCTGTGTGTGTCTGTGTGTCTGTGTGTCTGTGTGTCTGTGTGTGTGTGTCTGTGTGTCTGTGTGTCTGTGTGTCTGCATGTCTGCGTGTCTGTCTGTATGTTGTCCCCTGCAGTGTCTGCGTGTCTGCGTGTGTGTCTGTATGTTGTCCCCTGCAGTGTGTGTGTGTGTGTGTGTGTGTGTGTGTGTGTGTGTGTGTGTGTGTGTGTGTGTGTGTGTGTGTGTGTGTGTCTCTGTTTGTCTGTTTGTCTGTTTGTCTGTTTGTCTGTCTGTCTGTGTGTGTGTGTGTGTGTGTGTGTGTGTGTGTGTGTGTGTGTGTGTGTGTGTGTGTGTGTGTGTGTGTGTGTGTGTGTGTGTGTGTGTGTCTCTGTTTGTCTGTTTGTCTGTTTGTCTGTTTGTCTGTTTGTCTGTCTGTCTGTTTGTGTGTGTGTGTGTGTGTGTGTGTGTGTGTGTGTGTGTGTGTGTGTGAGTGTTGTCCCCTGCAGTGTGTGTGTTGTCCCCTGCAGTGCCGCTGTATCAGGTGTCCCAGCAGACAGAGGGAGTGTTCCTCCTGACAGTGCTAATGAGGAAGATTGATGAGAAGAGCAGTCAGGGAGGGGGGAGGGAGATAATGAAATGGAGGGAAGTGCTGCTGCAGACGTGTACAGGAGTGGAACATGGGTAACCAGAGCTCACTGTGAACCCACTTTACTCTCTCACCTAGAGGTGTTTCAATGAAGAAGCCCAGTGCCCTTTCTGGACGTGGTGAACAGCTCTGCGTCTAAATGTGCCAGACTCGGATGAACGGCTTGTGTCCAGCTGGACAGAGGAGAGGTCATTGACGAATGTCATGAAAAATTATTTTCCATGGCTTGTGAGGACATTTAAAAGCGGTATTTTCAGGGAAGAAGTAGCCGTGATTCTGACTGCATTCTCATGCATGTGATCTCTGATCTCCGATCTGAGCAAGCCCTCCAGTCAATACATCAGGGTTTATATAGAGAACTCTAGAGGGTTAAAATCCCTTGCACTCACTGTGACTCATGCTTGTTAGTCCATGAGCCAAACCCTGAAATGTTGGCCTTCGTGCCGATAGCGTTCTGTTGACTGGATTGTAAGCTTTCCACACACATTTCTATGAGTTTCAATTGAAACCAATGAATAAATGTGAAGCTAATAATGATGGAGGGATGACAAAATGAGTGATAGCATATCTGAAGCTGCCACTATCATACATTTTCTAATTCGAGGGACATAGACCATCCAAAAAGTGATTGAGACACCGTCCCTCCAACTGGGCATTGCCACCCCCCCAGCTCATGGACTGTATACTTGCCGGCAAAGATTAAAGTGCACAGGTTATCAGATCATACAGAAAAGTAAAACTATATATAAATTTATTGATCAATTATGCTTGCCTTGTTTATTTATTTATTATTTTCTCAGTTTTGGGACTAGACAGCCTGTTCCTGTCTACTGCAATGAGAGTATCTGTCCTGTCCCCTGTAGAAACAGAGTGCCTGTGTCTCTGTCCTGTCCCCTCCAGCTATGACTGGCTGTGTCTCTGTCCTGTCCCCTCCAGCTATGACTGCCCGTGTCTCTGTCCTGTCCCCTCCAGCTATGACTGGCTGTGTCTCTGTCCTGTCCCCTCCAGCTGCGACTGCCTGTGTCTCTGTCCTGTCCCCTCCAGCTATGACTGCCTGTGTCTCTGTCCTGTCCCCTCCAGCTGCGCTGTGACTGCCCGTGTCTCTGTCCTGTCCCCTCCAGCTATGACTGCCTGTGTCTCTGTCCTGTCCCCTGTAGCTGCACTGACTGCCTGTATCTCTGCTGTAAGGCTGTGCCTCTCTGTGCCCGCAGTGCCTGAGGATGAGCAGCAAGCGGAACCTGTTGGTGCGGCTGGTGCCCTGCCGCTGCCTGCGTGGGGAGGAGGAGACCGTGACGTCGCTGGACTACTCCCACTGCAGCCTGGAGCAAGTCCCCAAGGACATCTTCAGCTTCGAGAAGACCCTGGAGGAGCTCTACCTGGACGCCAACCAGATCGAGGACCTGCCCAAGGTCAGCCGTCCGCCCTCTGCCTCCCGCCCCAGCCCTGGCCGCGGTCCCAGCTGTGCACTCTCAAAACCCCACCCCAATTCCTAACTCTGCCCCAGCCCCAATTGTGGACAAAATAAAACTTGAACACATGCATTACAGATTTACAGATGCATGTGTTCAAGAACAGATGCATTAATTGTATTACTTTTTGTCAACTCGTTATACTGCAATTGCTGGTATTCTGGCTAATCGGCATACTTGCATTAAAGGTACAATAGGTAAGATTTTTGTGTTAAGACCATTGTAAATCCCTTTCTGTCATTGCAAACGGCTCACCCTCTTCCTTTTTATAGGTTATAGTCTTTCAACGTCAGCGCATTCACACAGAAGGGATTTGAGGGTGTTTCTTGCTGCAATTCCTCTCTTGTTCGATAGAAGTCCGAAATTACCGATTGCACCTTTAACCCTCTGGCTTTGCAGAAGCCAAAGGTGTCAGCAAAAATGATTCAGAATCCAAACCCAGCCCCAACTCTTCACCCACCTCCTGTTCCAACACCAACATGAATCCTTGCTCCAATCATAACGTCGATCTCTGTCCAACTCTAAACCCGACCTCAACCCCGTTTCCAGTTTCCGCTCCAAACCCAAGCTCAATCCAGTCTTAACTTTAAACAGAACCTCAATCCCTACCACAAACCTTAATGCCAAACCCTACCTCAATCCAGTCTTAACTTTAAATAGGACCTCAATCCCTATCACGAACCTTAATGCCAAACCCTACCTCAATCCAGTCTTCACTTTAAACAGAACCTCAATCCCTTCAACAAACCTCAAATCCATACTCAGACCCAACCCCGGCTCCTGTTTCCGCTGCAGCCCATGTGCCCCGGGGATTTCCGTACCACTCCTCGTTATTGCCAGAAAAGCCGGGGGTTTCAGTCATGAGTCCAAAAAACGGACAAAAAGACCGAAAATAAACAAGCCAAAATGTGGCCATTTGCAAAACAACAAAGTCTTTGACCGCCCAGTGCGCACATTGGCTTGATTGTTTTGCCTCACAAAGACACAATGTTGCATTGTGAACTCTTCTGTCCAGAGAAACCTCACATTTTGCTCCACACCCCCTTTCGGCCTGCAAGATGAGCCCATTACTAACGCACGGCGACATCCTCCATTCATTTGGATGGCACGTTATTTTTCTAATGACTCTTCCTCGTATTTTGCGGTGGAATCGGGCGGCGGGTGTGTTCGAGGCGTGGATACGATTGAACACGGCTGAAGAGGGGACGTTTGACTTACCGTGGCGCTGGTTTCGCTGGCCTGAGAGTGCGTTTTCACTTTGGAAAGGAGCGTGTCGCTCCGGGGGGAAAGCGCCGGGCTCAGACATCTGCTGGCTCTCAGCTGTGGAGAACCGAGACCCTCCAGGCAGCTCATCGGCTGCGCTGTAAATCAGCACCGCATTTTTCTTTTTACTGCGCGTTTCTGCCTCTTCAGGCCCAGTGTGCAAAAAATAAAAGGCAGAATCGAGTGCTTCCGCTTCTCTTTAGGCCCTGCGCTCGCTGGCGTGTCAGTGGGAACAAACACTGACTGCGCTGCTTTGGCACAGAGACATGGGAAGTGCCCTTTCTGGGCCCCTTGTGTCATAGAAGGGGAAGGCAATGGAGGCGGTAAAAACGGCGGCTTGCCGACTGCCAGTCCATGTCCTGTGTAAAGGAGACCACTTTAAGGAGTGTCTACACTACAGCCAGTGCTGGGTGGTGTCCTTACCACAAAAGCAAACAAACTGCATCCAATGCCAACAATGCACCATTCAAATATTAGTTTTTAATTTTGCATTTAAGATCGAGTGGACGTGACAAACTGTATGTCTGTTATATATCAAATGTCCAAAATCAAAAACCTGATGTATTGGTGTCAGCTGGTAATGGTTTAAAATAAATGCATCGGTATCGTCCTGATTTATGTTATGGTAAATGGTTGGCATTTATATAGCGCCTTTTTCCAAAGCACTGTACAATTGATGCTTCTCATTCACCCATTCACACACACACTCACACACCAACGGCGATTGGCTGCCATGCGAGGCGCCGACCAGCTCGTCAGGAGCATTTGGAGGTTAGGTGTCTTGCTCAGGGGCACTTCGACACAGCCCGGGCGGGGGAACGAACCGGCAACCCTCCGACTGCCAGACGACTGCTCTTACTGCCTGAGCCATGTCGCCTCCGAAACCCTTATTTTACATGTGTCGTTATTTATCTCACGTTCTCTCAATCTTCCTCTCTCCACAGCAACTGTTCAACTGCCAGTTGCTCCATCGACTGAGCCTGCCAGATAATGACCTCACGGTGTTGCCCGCGGCCATCGCCAACCTTATCAACCTCAGGGAGCTGGACGTCAGCAAGAACAGTAAGCAAACCCGCCGCCACGGTCCCGCGCCCGCACCCCCGCGCCCGCACCCCCGCCCGTCCCCCACTCGCCATGGTTACACGGCCGCTTCGCCATCGACCGCTCTCTCGCTCCGTCTTCCTCAGCGTCCTGTAATGGCGGGTTGCTGCTGGGGGACGCGTCTTCATTAGCTCTCGCGTCAAGGGCTGGTCCTCGGGAGCACGATCTGCGCTTAACGACTCATTAGTGCATAACGCTGTTCGCTGTGCAACAGGCCAAACTGTTGCCTGCGCTCACAAAGTTGAGCTCTGGGCTGTTAGTGTGGTGAATTTGAGCCAAGGGCTTCATTATTATAAAAGGCATTCTGCTGTGGTGCTGTATGTCCTTATGTTATCCTCACACATGGGTTTAAGAAGTGTTGAGGTGTAGTATATCCTTACATTGTCATTGTGGTTGGGCTTAAAAAGTGTTAAGGTATTGTGTATATTTTTTGGTTTTCATACTTGGGTTTGAGAAGCCTTAATGGGCAGCTTATTTTGTCATTGTGTTTGGCTAAGGTGTTAATGTTAGTATGACCTTTGATGAAAAAGTTTTTCGGTTAACCAATAAAAATAAACATTACAAGCTGGCTGGATTTGGGATCTGGTGCTCAGGTCACGGTTAGAATGCTTTCAAAGGAAGATGGCAATAACCTTGGCAAAAATGTTTATTTGATGCTAAGCATTTTACTAATAAACTGCCCATCATTGTAAAACTACAGAATGATTTGACAAAAACAAGGCAGTCGTTTAAAAATAAATAAACGAAGACAGTTTGTGCCATGTTTACATACAACATTGGGTCTCGAGCCAGTACACACAACAGTGGGATGTTCCCATTCTTGGCAGCGTTTGGCAGTAGCGGATAAGAGACAAGCCTGTGTCTGTCAGTGTTAAATGAACACTGCTCTGTGTCAGTGTTAAATGAACACTGCTCTGTCTGTGTCAGTGTTAAATGAACACTGCTTTGTGTCTGTGTCAGTGTTAAATGAACACTGCTCTCTGTGTCAGTGTTAAATGAACACTGCTCTGTGTCTGTGTCAGTGTTAAATGAACACTGCTCTGTGTCAGTGTCAGTGTTAAATGACCACTGCTCTGTGTCTGTCAGTGTTAAATGAACACTGTTCTGTGTCTGTGTCAGTGTTAAATGAACACTGCTGTGTCTGTGTCAGTGTTAAGTGAACACTGCTCTGTCTGTGTCAGTGTTAAATGAACACTGTTCTGTGTCTGTGTCAGTGTTAAATGAACACTGCTCTGTGTCTGTGTCAGTGTTAAATGAACACTGCGCTGTGTCTGTCAGTGTTAAATGAACACTGTTCTGTGTCAGTGTTAAATGAACACTGTTCTGTGTCTGTGTCCATGTTAAATGAACACTGTTCTGTGTCTGTGTCAGTGTTAAATGGACACTGCTCTGTGTCTGTGTCAGTGTTAAATGAACACTGCGCTGTGTCTGTCAGTGTTAAATGAACACTGCGCTGTGTCTGTCAGTGTTAAATGAACACTGCTCTGTCTGTGTCAGTGTTAAATGAACACTGCGCTGTGTCTGTCAGTGTTAAATGAACACTGCTCTGTGTCTGTGTCAGTGTTAAATGAACACTGCTCTGTGTCTGTCAGTGTTAAATGAACACTGCTCTGTGTCTGTCAGTGTTAAATGAACACTGTTCTGTGTCTGTGTCAGTGTTAAATGAACACTGCTGTGTCTGTGTCAGTGTTAAATGAACACTGCTCTGTCTGTGTCAGTGTTAAATGAACACTGCTCTGTGTCTGTGTCAGTGTTAAATGAACACTGCGCTGTGTCTGTCAGTGTTAAATGAACACTGTTCTGTGTCAGTGTTAAATGAACACTGTTCTGTGTCTGTGTCAGTGTTAAATGAACACTGTTCTGTGTCTGTGTCAGTGTTAAATGGACACTGCTCTGTGTCTGTGTCAGTGTTAAATGAACACTGCGCTGTGTCTGTCAGTGTTAAATGAACACTGCGCTGTGTCTGTCAGTGTTAAATGAACACTGCGCTGTGTCTGTCAGTGTTAAATGAACACTGCGCTGTGTCTGTCAGTGTTAAATGAACACTGCGCTGTGTCTGTCAGTGTTAAATGAACACTGCTCTGTGTCTGTCAGTGTTAAATGAACACTGCTCTTTCTGTGTCAGTGTTAAATGAACACTGCTCTGTCTGTGTCAGTGTTAAATGAACACTGCGCTGTGTCTGTCAGTGTTAAATGAACACTGTTCTGTGTCTGTGTCAGTGTTAAATGGACACTGCTCTGTGTCTGTGTCAGTGTTAAATGAACACTGCGCTGTGTCTGTCAGTGTTAAATGAACACTGCGCTGTGTCTGTCAGTGTTAAATGAACACTGCGCTGTGTCTGTCAGTGTTAAATGAACACTGCTCTTTCTGTGTCAGTGTTAAATGAACACTGCTCTGTCTGTGTCAGTGTTAAATGAACACTGCGCTGTGTCTGTCAGTGTTAAATGAACACTGCTCTGTGTCTGTGTCAGTGTTAAATGAACACTGCTCTGTGTCTGTGTCAGTGTTAAATGGACACTGCTCTGTGTCAGTGTTAAATTAACACTGTTCTATGTCTGTCAGTGTTAAATGAACACTGTTCTGTGTCTGTGTCAGTGTTAAATGGACACTGCTCTGTGTCAGTGTTAAATTAACACTGTTCTATGTCTGTCAGTGTTAAATGAACACTGTTCTATGTATGTCAGTGTTAAATGAACACTGCTCTGTGTCTGTGTCAGTGTTAAATGAACACTGCTCTGTGTCTGTGTCAGTGTTAAATGAACACTGCTCTGTGTCTGTGTCAGTGTTAAATGAACACTGCTCTGTGTCTGTGTCAGTGTTAAATGAACACTGTTCTGTGTCAGTGTTAAATGGACACTGCTCTGTGTCAGTGTTAAGTGAACACTGCTCTGAGGCTGATAATGGCAGCTGTGAGTATGTTGGACAGGATGCCTGATCCCTTCCCTGGAGCAGGAGACGCTCCTGTTCTCTCTGAGCTCAGTCTCCCTCCCCTTCTAGCCACATTCGGTGTGTGTCCTCAGACAGCCTGCCCCCTGGAAGCTCCTGTTCCCAACCCAAACCTTCTGTATTTGAGGAATAAGAGTACTGCGTGAATGTAAGGGCTGAGTATCATGTGACTATCATCTTTGGAGGAAAGGTGATTTGTTCCACTGAGACTGAGCTGGGCAGGTAACCAAGCTCCAGGCTTTTCCAGAGTCACTTTCTGCTCCTTATCGACTACCAGAGAAGAACAACTGGCTTTAACCTCCTAGAAGGAAGGCTTTTTAATATTTTTTTATTTTTTTTATAAGGCTCTCTTCAATGTTTGCTCTTATTTAGTCCAGGTATAGACGGATATGACTCATTATTTTTGTGTAAGGTGTAACCTGAAGTCACCTGGCATTTGTGTTCATGACAAATGGTGCATGAATGTTGTTGATATTCCCACGAAAAACAGGTTTGGATAGTGTTCCCTTGGTCTGGCATTGTGTGCGAACTTGTGATTAGCAGTGTGGATGTGTGTGCATTTGGGCATGTGTATGTCTTGTCTGTGCGTGTGTGTGTTTACCAACTCTCCCCTGGTGCAGAACAAAAGCAGACCTGGCCTCCCCACCGTCCACTGTTTCACCCCAGAACTGTCAGTCTCCATTATGCTCGCTGGAGCCTGAGCGTTCCCAGAGAGACGGAGCGAGGAGCCCCCGCACCTCCTAGTCCTCCTCCCCCCAGTCAGAAGCAGCAGTGACGCGGGGTCAGCCTCCTGACAGGCAGGCATTCCAGGGCCCCTCTCTCCAGGGCCCCTCTCTCCAGGGCCCCGCTCTCCAGAGCCCCTCTCCCCAGAGCCCCGCTCCCCAGAGCCCCGCTCTCCAGAACCCCACTCTCCAGAGTAGTCCTCACTCTCCCCCTCCACGCCCGGGAACCTTCTCCGAGCGCTGCCGTGTCTCAACTCAAAACTCTACACCTTTGATGTTCGAGGAATGCAGCTGCTTAATTAGCACGACGTTTGCATTCGCTGGTGTTGCTGAGGGAAAGCCGCAATCACGGGAGAGGCGAAATGCGCTCTCTCTGCCGATCATTAGAACGGGTGATTAGCTGCTTTGCAGTGGGAGACTGGAAGGGCCTTCCTGCGGTAGGAGGGCTGAGTCAGTGCGGGGGCGTGTTCGCCCGCCCCAAAACGCCTCGTCAGATACCAGCCACACATCTCTCCTCCGGACTGCTGGGGCTTCCTGGTTGGGGAATGCGAGTGTTTTGAGAGCACCCTGAACAGAGCGGGGAGCTTTTGCTTTTAATTGTCTCGTATACTTTTCTACACTGCGGTATTTCAGTTTTATTTTGAGACTTTTATATTGAGACTTTTAAAAAAATATATATATTTCAAATTTTATTCATTTTACTTTTGCTAAATGAGATAAATATTGCCAATGAGTTGACAGTTTGACTCCTTTCAAGACTTGCCAATGGAATAAGTAAATGTCACTTGTCAAGCGAACATTAAGTTAAAACAAGCAAATTTTCTACTTGAGAGAGAGAAAAAAAAAAAAGAACTTAAGTCTTCTTACCAGGCTAAAATTCTCAGGACCATTACCTTCTGCAGTGTGCGGTGAGGTTTGTCCCTCTCCGGAGCTAACGGGACACGAGGCGTGCTCGCTGCTGACCCCAGGCTCCCGGGCATCCTCCCCTCAGTCCCCTCTTTCCCCACAATCCAGGGCATTAGAGGATGAGTCAGACCGGCAGTCCTCTTCCCAAAGGTTCTTCTTCAGACACAAGTAATACGTGCCTTTAAAATGGGCACCCGACGCTCGGTTTCAAAGAGCCGGCTTGTTTTGGGCTGTTAGCATTTGAGTTGGGCTTAAATGGGATTAATTGTAATCTCAGGTTCTCCTGGTTGATTGGGCTGTGCCCCTCCAGGCAGCGAGTGGCTCTCAGGGTCATTCCGTGCTTCAGAGAGCCCGGGGTACTGAAGTCTGGCAGTCTCCCGCTCATGGAGAGCTTTAGTGAGGGGCTTAGGTGCTTGAGTCGTGCCCTTCTGTGGGAGGAAGTTTAAATCTGCCTTTCTCTGCTTTTTAAGCTCTTTTCTTTTATTGCACCTCTCATTGGCTGCTATCCTTATAGGTAGCTTGATTAAAATGGAAGCGCTTTGCAGTTCAGAAATGAACCTGAATTGTGTTCGGCTGTCCTTACAGGGGGCTGATTTTCCCAGAGCTCAAACCTCATCCTCCGAAATTGAGGTGGCTCTGCTTTCTAATTCCAAATTTGTATTCGCCACAGCACGGTTGGGTGTCCTGGTTTGTCAAAGCCAGGGCGAACAAATGCCAAAAGGCCCTTCACTAATATGGGGACAAACAGAAATGGCAGTTATTTTCATTATGCTCATAACTGTGACTGTTGCAGCTCGGTAACCGTGCAACTGTGACGGGTGCTTGTCACCATAGCAGTGGTTTGTCTACCTCTATTGCTCTTATGCTGTCCTTCATAGCAAGGTTTGATAGAAAAAAAAGACTTTTATGACGCCTCGACTTTGTTTTGGGCTGAGCTTAAGCAGCTGTTTGCCCTACCCTGTCCTTGACGCACAATGGTTTGCTTACCTATAATAGCGGAGTAATTGCACTTCTTTTTCAGCCCTTCAGAGCTATGTGGGCTCTTGGCCGTTCCCTTCCTCGTGTTCACCAGGTGCAAGGATTCAGTGAGCGTCACACGGAGCGTGGCATTGTGTTCAGGCTGTGAGAAACGCGTTAATACCTTAGATCACAGAACTGTTTGTTCCAGTCGTGACTAAGCTCCTCGTTCAGGGACACAAGATGAGCTTGACTTCCCGGTGCGCTTGTTTTAAAAGAAATGATTTAATGATTGTATTTACACACTGTCCAGCGCTGGAAGCCAAGGCCCCACGGGGATTTCACTCCAGCCGTCCATAAACATGCCTGTTATACAGGGAAAGAGCGATGGGCTCCCCGTGTTTGAGAGGGTTTAACAGCCAGGTTAACCTGGGTCAGGTGGCATGACCCAGGCCGACGGTGGAGCCATGTGGAAGAGACTGGTTTCAGCAGTGTAGTCTTGCACGGAATTTGCCGAATTAAAAAACATTTTCTGTGATTAATTAAGCAATGATATCTTGCAATAAAGCCACGGTCTTCATCGAAGTTTCTTTGGTGTTCTCTGAGGGATGCAGATTTGAATTGTAAATGATAACGCGTGGCTGCAGAAGGTTGTGTGGTCTGCTCTGCTTTGGCTTGGGCGTGCACCATATTATGGGTAAAGGTTGACGCCGAGAAAGTGACGACTTCCCCCCCGTGACCATTTGCAGCGGCTGTAAAGCCGAACGGCTTTCTCTGCAGTTGAGGCCGCGGCATATGTTTATTTTCAAAAAGAAAGTGCGCTATTTGAAGCACGGTGAATGCAAAACATCGTGGTTAACCTCAAGGCTAATCCTTCCTTCTTGGAAATTTTGGTGGGGTTTTTTTTTTTCTTCAAACAGACGTATCATCCAAGCACTCATCTCCTCTTGTTGTTTAGAGTGGGATCTAAAGCACTGAGAGGCCTGGTGATTTAAGAGGGGGGTTACCAAACACCGCTTTCCGCGTCTCTACCCTGGAGAAAACGTCTGTTTCTCACCCTCCCTCTCGTCCCTTCCTCCGTCTCCCTCCCTGCCTGCCTCATGCGTCTTCCCTGCCTTCCCTCCTCCATCTCTCCCATCTTCCCCCAAATTGGAGAGCTGCAGGTCAGGCTTCACCGGGCCAGAACAAAGACGCCCATAAAGGCTGAGAAATGAGGGGAAGGACTGCAGTGGGGGTGCTCTGTAATGCTTGGCGATGCTAATGTACCTGGTCCTTTCATTTTGTGAGGGAATTGGGTGTGCAGCGGGGGGGGGGGGGGGGGGTAATGTTCATTACTGGAACCTGGCTTCTCCTCTAATGCTCTTCATCCTGTTGCTTTTTATAGGCATCCAGGAGTTTCCAGAAAACATCAAGAACTGCAAGGTGTTGACCATCGTGGAAGCGAGCGTGAACCCCATCTCCAAGTGAGTCTCTGTCTCGCGTTGGTAAAGGGCGGGGTCCTCGTCCCGCATTTACGCCACGTAGGAGTTCACTGTCCTGCAGTCGTGCGTTTAGCCTGACTGTCTAACAGCTGTTTACTGAATGATATGATCGCTCCCTGTTATACGCTATCAGGTAATGTCTCACGTATCAATGCCTGTAAGCGTTTCATGTACCGTTGTTGAGTTAATGCGCTGTACAGTGCGGATTGCTGTCCTCATTTGTTCCGGTGCCTGTCAGCAGTTTTGATCTCTGGGTGCGTCATCTCTTTCTTGACCGGAGTCGGTGTCTGTCACCCCTTTTTTTTGTGTGGAGGTGTGAGCCTGTGACATCCACACACAGCTCACAGAGGAGGGTACGGTCACTGGCCACGCTCTCTGGAAGTGCTCTGAGCTGGTGTGAGGTGCACAGTTTCTCCTGTTGGCCCTGATAGCCATGCTAAATATAGAATTCACTCACTCATTCTGCACTTTACACTGATTTCTTCCATTGTGAAGTATTAAATGTTCAGTTGTTAAGCTGTGTGTGTGTGCATTCCCTCACTCGCATTGCTTTTGTTTGATGGCCTACATTTCCCATGTCTCCACAGGCTCCCAGAAGGCTTCACCCAGCTGCTCAGCCTCACTCAGCTGTATCTGAACGATGCCTTCCTGGAGTTTCTGCCAGCCAACTTCGGCAGGTGAGTCATGGCTGCACCCTGGGGGGTTTTTTGGGGGGGGTGTGGGCCGTACGTGAGCTTCAGATGATCTGCACACCCCGGTCACCATGTCAGGAGCAGCACCCCGCTAAGACCGCCCCTTTGACGTGTCAGACAGGAAGTCCGATCCCGCAGTGATTATTGCATCTGCGCTTCCTGGCTGTGTGGCTGAACCGGTGTGGTTAAACTGAACTGTGTCGTCAGACTGCCTGTTTAACCGGTGTGAGCAAGTCTGTAGTGGTGAGGTTCAGAAGCGTGCACTTATGTAAAATCAATTTAACTTGCCTCCCTAAACCGGTCCAACACTACTTGAGACTTAAAATTCAACCTGTAATCGGTGTTGTTGCATGATTCAGTCTGAGTTATGTGGATAACTCTTCCCTTTCCGATTCCAACTTAACTAGACCGAGCCAGCATTTATGTACATCACAAATGAGCCTTTCAAAACCCTATTTACAGTAAAAGTATTCTTCCCATTTTACACGTTTAATTTGTCTTTTTGCCCTCATCAGGTTAACCAAACTGCAGATTCTGGAACTACGAGAGAACCAGTTGAAGAATTTGCCAAAGTAAGTTAACCTCTTTGCCAACCATGTCCCGTAAGAGGAAGTGCAGGGTGGTTCCAAAGAGACTGTGGGCACAGTCCCCTGTGTCAGGTTTCTGTGAGAGAAGTATGAGGAAGGGAGTAACCCAGCCACCCTGGCTTCGGATTCCGCAGGGCACATAATCTGCACCCCCTGCCATCAGCCCAAACAGCGTGTGTCAGAGCTGCTCAGACTCCATGTTGGTTTGGTGTGCCTGCACACTGATGCCTTTCTGCGAGACCTCCCTCTGAGCTCTAATGGTGGCCCAGTGGAACAGTGTGGCACAGGGCCCCGCCCTGGTGTTTGTGACACAAACTGGTTCTGCAGGAGAGGCAGACGGAATGAACACGCACTCCTGCTCATACACAAATGTACAGGCGTTTCATGTCAGGGTGCTTCAGTTTCTACTGCTGAGTTTTGACAGCAGAAACTGTGGCTACGTGAGCCCCTGCTGCGGACATCCTATGCTGGTAGAGGCAGGATGTGCACGCACAGGCATGCAGGTACACACACGCACACGCACACGCACACACACACACACACACACACGCACTCCTGCAAACATGCACACACACCACACACACACACACACACACACACACACACCAACACGCACACGCACACACACACACCCACACACACCACACACACACCACACACACACCACACACACACACACACACACACACACACACACACACACACACACACACACAAAACACGCACACACACACACACACACACACACAGACTCCTGCAAACATGCACACACAGTTCTGTCCCTTGCACTCTCGCTCATCTAAATCATGCAGGCAACACACGACCAGGGTCGAGCTTTGCGGTGTCCCCTCTTCCAGGTACACAGATAAACCTGCACAGCATTCGCTGGGTAGAGACTAGACTGCTCTGCATTCTTTTTCATGGTGTATGACTCGCACAGTTGTCATACAGCCCTGGATGAAGGCTATGCACGTGCACTTTCCCAGCAGAAAAGGAACTGGTGGGAGTGAGTCATGTTCCTCACACCTAAAAGGCTAAGCATTTTAAGAGTACGTGTATGTAAAATAGCATTCATTTTAAAAATATGGTTAAGGGACCGAGCTCATAAGGTTGCAGGTCATCGGTGGGGCACTGTCATCGCAAGAAACTGTAAATCACTCTTGATAAGAGCATCTGCTAAACCCCTCCGTCTGATGGAATTACATATGCTTCTGTTGCTGTTGCTGACCAGTAAACAAGTTTGGCATGGAGGTTTGAGAGAGCATATATTACCACTTGTCAGATTTCATATACTGGGTTCTTCGTATCAGTGTTTCTATGGCGAGCGTGTTGGTTTCTCCTCCCTAAGCGACCCCGCTGGCTTTACAAGCATGTTTGTTTGTGTCTGCTGTAGCTGAGCATCTGTTGCCGGTGGTAACCGAAGCGACAGGCGGTTACATAACCTTACATAAAATTACATAATTGCCAAAATGATTCACAACGGCTTTTTCACTTCCGTGGACCCTTCATTTATTAGGAGCGTTACCTGGTTACACTCACCGGACACATCGAACAATTACATCAGTAGCACAGACTGCATCTCCTGCGTTACGGCCTCTTGTAATGAATTAGAATAGCATTCATAACCTCAATCCGGTTTTCAGTTTTTTAGAGAAGAGAATAGTGGTAGGAGATGAGGTTGAACGCGTGTGTGGTGTAGGTGGAAGCTGGAGTGCTCTTCAGTAGTGGGCCGAGGTCGCTAATCCCGGTTTCCTCTGCGTGCCCGAGCTGGAGTGTATCCGCTCATCCGAAAGACGAAGGGTTACCAAACGCTCTCCAGGGACGATGAGAGATTTGTGTGGATTCTATTCTCCATGCATGAAATTTGTTTGTGAATTTGTTTTTGAATTAATTGTCGCTTTTGCTGGCAGCGGTTCCATTGTTCCTCTGTTTGTCAGAGACGGACGCAAAGCCCTCTGCCGCGGTCACGCTCATTGACGGTTAAATGTGAAGTGCGCCGGCTCATCGGAAGCTTTGCTTGATGATTGAGCAGATGCGATTATGTAGCTGCGTTTTCAAACCCAAACCAAAACCACAATCTGTTTGCATGTGCGTCAAGAAAAGTGTTTTTGCTCCTGGTAAAGCTCGATGGCAAAAATGTGGTTGCAGAAACTAGAGGAAAGGTTTTGATATATGGTTGTCTTCTATAGAAGGGCTAGGCTGAAATGTTCGCCAAAAATGGAGATAAAACTGTCAATACGCTGTGTAGCATTTGCAGCCAGTCCAGGTTTTGCTTGATGTAGGTGAGTCACTGGAATGCAGGCCCCCTGCTGGTATGTTCTGGGCAGTGCGCTCACCTGGCAATGGTAGGATCATGAATGGCTGGGTTTTCACCCCTGCTTGGCACAAGTGTGACAGGCTGCCCTCGGCCATCTCTCCAAGCTCATTTGATTTGAAACATGGTAGGAAGGCGTCCCCTGGAGTATGTGTTGTGGCTGTGCTGCAGGTGCCAGCGCGCTGATCTCACTGTCTGTCCTCCGCAGAAGCATGCATAAGCTGACCCAGCTGGAGAGGCTAGACCTGGGGAGCAACGAGTTTGCGGAAGTGGTGAGTGTCGGACCTCAAGAACAGCCGAGGCGGGGGGGGGGACAGTATATCACTTCTGATAGCCCTTAGCCATCCCGTGTTCTGAGCTGGAGGAGGTTGCCAGTACCAGTCAGCATCCTCATAAACCAGCAGTCCCAGCCGTGGAGCCTCCAGTTTGACCCCCGCCTCCCTCCCATCACAGCTTTCCACTGTCTGTTTTTATCAGTTTGCTCTTGTTGCGTAACATGCACACACGTTCAGGTTGACTTGAGCATTTATCATTTTAATGTCTATTGACCCTTTTATTGATCTGGATTCTGACCTTTCTGGAACTTCCCCAAGTTTTCAGCAGCAGCGTCCTGCCTTGACTTCTGACGCGGTTTGGTTACCGCTGCAGATGAAGTGGGGTTAGGCTTGATGTTTGATTCGTAAAAAACCCCATAAGTTTGCCTTGTGTGTGGAAGAGTGAACGCTTTGTTTGTTTTTTTTGGTAGATTTGTAGGTTTGTGTGTGGTCGTGCCGGCCATGGAGCAGCAGTTGTAGTCGTAGTTGAGTGTTCTCTGGCTGGTCTGCTGCAGCCACTGTGGTGAAGCGTGTTGTCGTGTTTCAGCTGAAATGCTTGGTTTCCTCTCTTCCAGCCTGAGGTTTTGGAGCAGCTCACGGGAATCAAAGAGCTGTGGATGGATGGGAACAGACTGACTTTCCTCCCTGGGGTAAAGGCGCCTCTCTCTCTCGCTCTCTCTCTCTCTCTCTCTCTCTCTTTCGCTCTCTCTCTCTCTCTCTCTCTCTCTCTCGCTCTTCTCCTTCTCTTTCACAAAGCCTGTCTCTGTGTGCCACACGTCCCTCTACCTGTTCCGCTCTGCTACGCTTCTGTTTTAAATTCTCTAAAGGCAGCCACGGTTTTTGTTGAAACCTCATTGCAGCGAACGGCAACTTTTAGTTGCATTCATTTCTGTTGAGCTGCACTGAGTGCTGTGTTATCATTGACTGCCTGCTGGTTTTGTTCAAGCAAATCCCCTTGATGGCACAGTCTCTTCCTGCTAGTTTTTTTGCATATGTCCCAAGTATTTAAATTCCAAATTCTTTTTGCAAAAACAGTAACTTGTATTGTCTCCTTTTTTACAGTCCTGAATTTTCATAATTCTTCTTTTTTACAGTCTGAAGAAATGCAGGCATTTTAAGTACATTTCTTAAAGTTCCAGTGAAATTGCTTCTTACGGAACTAATTTTGCCAATCATTTCACCATAGGGCACTTAAAAACCAGAACTGCAATCATAAAAAAAAAAAAAAATGTTGCACATATGGAACGAATGTGTTCTCAAAGGACGCCTTGGCCACAAGCACCTCAGTGGAAAGGTTGGTTCAGGGTCCGTTATCATTTTCGGCCATGCGGCAGTCTGGTTCTCCCGTACTGTAATGGCCTCTTGTATTAAACGGGTCATAATTAAAGCGTTAGCGCGCTATGTGAGCATTTCCACAGCTAACAGTAATTACTGGCTGCCAGCCCCTGATTACCATCAGTGAGCCCAGACTTTTAAAGAATTGCCAAAACCGAACTGTAACCGAACAATTTAAACTTGGCATCAGAAAGCCTCAAACTCAAAAATATAAGTAAACGCACGTGCCACTGTCTCTGCTTTACGTGGGCTGTGCCTGGGGGAAGGGTCCTCTGGCCTGCATGTACTCCGTGTTGAAATCAATTTCTCTATGTATTAGCGTTTTGATTAAGCTTCTTATGCAGGGGCCCAGGAGAGCGGCTAGCGGGATGCGGTGTAATCAGCGTCTGATTGTGAACGCTTGGCTGTCAGGACATTCACGGGCCATTACCCCCCCTCCCCCGCGCATTTCTGTCAGTTCTTCATTTCTGTCCAATTGCAGCACGAAAAGCATTTGATTTATGTGTGGATAGAGGAGGTGGTGTGGTGCTTTTGTACCTGTCCGTCCTCTCTTCCTCCTCCTCCCTCTTCATCAGCCTTGTGCTTTTGAAGGGTGCCTCTGCCTCCCTCGCATTCTCATAGTCCTCCAATCACTTCACTTCTGGACCACGCAACTTCAAGTTGGGTTTCCATGGAGCTGCAGTGTGTGAGGGGCAGATTTAACCGTCCGTTCTCCTGTGTGTGTGTGTGTGTGTGTGTGTAGATGATGGGGACCCTGAAGCAACTGTCCTATTTGGACGTGTCCAAGAACAATCTGGAGATGGTGGATGAGCAGATCTCTGGCTGCGAGAACCTCCAGGACCTCCTCCTGTCAAACAACGCCCTGACCCAGCTGCCTGGGTCCATAGGTATACTGCACGCGTGCTCTCAGACACTCTCTCTCACACACACACACACACACACACACACACACACACTCACACTCACATATACATATACACACACACACACACACACACACACTCACACACACACACATTCTCAGCCTGGGTAGCTGGAGAGCTGTCTGGACTTTGAACCCACTGGAGGGAATGAAGAGCAGCTCTCTGACACTGCTCTCCGCTGCCATGGCGACTGATGGGTGTGCGGCAGCGTGTTGAAGCACGGGGCTGAGCCTCTGTCATCACTCTTCAGCAGCCTCTCATTCGCTCTGGATTCAGGGCCTGGCTATGCAAATACATACCCAATGAAGATTTCCCTCTTCATTAAGAGGCTCAGAGGAGCTTACTTTCTGTCCTGTTGATGATAATGTAGTGCTATCAAAACTCCCAAGACTCTATGATGTCACGTTAACTCAAACAACACTCCATGAAGTTTGCTGTTGGTCAAATTTAGTTCCTGCTAAAAGCCTAATAGAAATTCTTAGCTATTTGATAAAATGCATTGTTTACTGTTCAGCGCAGTTATCCTATGCCGGCTGTAGTACCGATGACAAGCCGAAAGTCATTCATGCCTCGCTTTAATGCAAAAATAGTTTTCTGTGACGGAAAGACGGTTTCCGGGCACGAAGGGTCCTTTTGCACTGGCTGACTGATTGATCTTCCTCATCCTCAGGCTCCCTGAAGAAATTAACGGCTCTCAAGGTTGATGAGAACCAGCTGATGTACCTGCCAGACGCTGTGGGGGGGTGAGTGTCTCTCCGCCGAGGGGCCGGTGCTGTGAGCCATCGCCGCCCTGCGTCACCGGCCTCCAGAACCTTCCAGAAGCCTCTAACGGCTCTCTCTGGGGGGATCTCTGCGTCAGCGGTGCCCCGGCATCGATCGGCCGTGTGTGTGACGGGCTGAAATGGCCATGAAGCCTTCACTGAATTCTAAACGCATCAATCTGTCCAAGGAATTACTGCTGGGAACCGTCACGTGAAGCTTTTTGGTTGTTGGTTCCGGTTATTGGTGGTTGTGGCTTTTGGATGGGGGGGGGGATTCGGGGAGATATTCTTTTGGAGCAGCACAAGCCTCTAATGTGGGTTTCTGATTCTTAACACTAATCCAGATCTGAATGGGATTCTTTCCTGACAGCTGGTGCGGTTACAAAGTACTTATGGTGAGGGGGTCATTGTATCAGTGACATTTGATCCTGCTGAATGGTGTCCATGTTTAACAAAACAGAAAGAAACTGCCCAAACCGGATCCTCTGAGCTTCAGCAGCTGAGCGAGAGAGTCATGACCCGTAGAAGCACGGGTACTTAGTTCCTGATAAAGAGATCAAAGATAAAAAATGTTCTTTCCAATTTAATTTACAGAAAACAAATGTTAACGCTTTTTAATGGGTTATGTTCAACATGACCTTCCAGTCCCAAATGGATAGAGATCGCCCATCTCTGAGAACATTCGCTGCCTGATCTGTATCTTCACATTTCCGCATTTTCCTCAGACCGAAGCTCTTATTTTTAGTCTTGGTCATTTGTGCTTTTCCTGTAAATAACGAATGCATGGAGAAACATTAGTCCTGATCGCTCTACCCCTGTCCACCAATCAGGGTAGTTTGAGTTGGCTTCAACGTGCTCTTGAATTAAGTCCCACCGTATTTTCCACCTGGATCCACTGCCGCCAGGGCAGCTGATGCCAGTTCCATCAGAGCGGTGGGGTTGGAATCGCTGGGAGAGGGAGCGGCAATGTGAGAAGTCCTGTTTGAGACACTGGCTTCAGTGGCACTGTTCAGACTGAACTCCACAGTGGCCACGAAGCCCTTCTGCTCTTTGTCCTCCTCTCTGGTTGGAACAGACGAGTCTAAGAGCAGCCGTCACACCTGACTCCTGCCCTGCTGCGGACCGCCAGAGGAGGCGCTAGTGTGCCATTCCGCAGGCCAATCACGTGCCACCAGTTGGGCCCCCGGCCCCTGGCACAGTCAGAAGATTGCAGACAGCGAGCGTTATCGCACAATGCAGCCCTCTGTTTTAGTTTTAATTTCATTTTTAGTTTTTTCCTCTTGGAATTTCCTCCCTTCTGTACACATTCGCTTTTCTGGTTTGTTTCCAAACTTCCTAATTATCCCTTATGTTAAATCACATTTCCTATTCTGGGATTAGAGAAAGCTGCTGATGCGGATTACAGATACCCGATTACGAGGTCTCTGGTTTAATCCCGGCGAGGATTGTACGGCGCTCTGATTAAACCGGTTTAATCTTTAATTCATTCGCTCTGCACTTCACCCTGGGATCCATTTTGGCTTTACTGGCTTTGTCCCGAGCCAACGCTTTTCAGCACAGACAGGCTGCCCTTAAGTACGGGGTGCATGCTCTGTGTGTTCGTATGTTGATTACTGACCAGCTAGTGCGCTCCTTACATGTGTCAGTTACATGTGTTCTCAGCGGTACGGTCACTGCACTGTCCGACTGGGTTAGGGTGGAATGTCAGGTATCGCTCGCAATGTGGCTGCCGGTCTGGTGCTGATTGGTTGTCAGCAGGAACTGTTCGTGACTGCTGATTGGCTGTCGCGGAACAGTTTCTACTGCTGATTGGCTGTTGGGGAACTGTCTGTGACTGTGGCTGATTGCCTGTCAGAGGGAACTGTGTGCGACTGATGCTGATTGGCTGTCGGAGGGGAGCAGTGTGCGACTGATGCTGATTGGTTTGTCAGTGGAGACTGTGCGACTGATGCTGATTGGTTGTCAGAGGGAGCTGTGTGTCCTGTGCTGCTCTCCTGCACAGCAGCAGGGACACAGTGCAAACAGTGGCTTACAGGCTGACGAGCTCCCCGCTGGTCTGCAAACTGTGCTGAGTGAGTCCTTCAGCCCCTCCCTCCCCTGCTGCCTTCTGCGTGTCCATCATATAACCCTGTCCCTCCCGTGTAGCTGTCTATGACCAAAGCACGTCAGGCTTCCTGCTTTTTCATTTGGTGCAAAGCACAGAAAGGCCTTTGAAGCCCAGTGTGTCCTTTTGAGGAAGTATGAAAGTGCTGCCCATTTATTTTGATCCAAAATAGAAAGTCATTAGACGGGTGCTGGTAGAGAGGCAGAGGGATAACCCTGTTACCCTCTTTCACAACGGGCCTGTAGCCCGTGAAAAAAGCTAAACATCTCATCCCACTTTCCAAAACAGCTACTGTGTACAAAACTCCATTAAAGGGAGGCGTTCACTATTGTAGCAACACGCTTCCAAGTCCACGCGTGTTCTTAAACCAGGCTGAACCGGGTCAGATTCTTTCGGGAAGTGGAAGGGGGCTGGCTTTCTGCACACGCTGGAAATATACTTTCTATTTCAGATCCCGCCTCGTTATTAGCACTGTCCTTCATGTGTAATTGAAACACCGATCTGAAACCTTGCCTTCAGTGCCTCAGTTATGGAAGTGATTATTTCTTTCTCAGATGTAGCTACAGTCACCCGTTTGCTCCTCAGACTCTGGGCTCTTTCCGGTGTTTAATAATGTAGTCCCATAGTGCAGCCTATAAGTGCTTATTTCACTGCTCACTGAGCGGAGACTGCCAGTTAGCGCTGGTTGTTAGAGTATGTCCCCGCTGTGCAGTCCTGTGTAAATTCATTGCAGAATGGCTCTGTGTTTGGGAGGCCCTCTGGGTGGTGTTTGCGCCCCCCCCCTGTACCGATGGCTAGTGTTGCAGCTGAAGGACGGGGCTGACAGCTGATCGGGCATTAACAGAAAACCTGAATAAAAGTGTGTTTTTAAAAACAACAGCCACCCCAGCGGAGGGAGAGACTGAATCTGAGTGGTGTTCTCCCCTCCTCTCCCCCCCCCAGCCTCACGGCTCTGGACGAGCTGGACTGCAGCTTCAACGAGATCGAGGCCCTGCCCTCCTCCATCGGCCAGTGCGTCAACATGCGCACCTTCGCCGCAGACCACAACTTCCTGACCCATCTGCCCGCCGAGGTGAGAGCCATGCCACGCCTCGTCACTGCTCGAGTGGCCGTTACCGTGCGTGCCCTCCCTCCCTCCGGGGTTGTGCTGTGTTAATAGCCGTGCCTTGTCATCACCGGACCGGCCGTTACCATGCGTGCCCTCCCTCCCTTCGGGGTTTGTGCTGTGTAATAGCCGTGCTTCATGCTGCATCTCTGCAGATGGGGAACTGGAGCTCCGCCACTGTGCTGTTCCTGCACTCCAACAAGCTGGAGTCCCTGCCGGAGGAGATGGGGGACATGGGCAAGCTCAAGGTCATCAACCTCAGCGACAACAAGTGAGTCTGCAGTGTTCCCTCACCCCCTCCCCTCCTCTCACTCCCCCTCCTAAACCCTCCCCTCCTCTCCGCGCACACCCCCTCCTAAACCCTCCCACGCCTCCTCATTACTTCCCTCCCTCCAGCCGGGTTTCAGATCCACGCGCACCAGCATGTTGCCGCTGTTAAGAACCGGCCGCCCTTGGCTGTGCTTGTCAGGGGGTGGGACAGAGGAGGGAGGCTTCCCCAGAGAGAGTTTAGGGGACGGGCTGTGCTGGCCCAGTTTTCCAGTCTAATCCCGCAGGACTTACCAGCGTTTAACTCCAGGGCCTGAGGGCAGCGTAGGTTTCAGAAAGCAGGGGAACCGAGTGCATCTGTAGAGCTCTGTACAGCAGGGACCGTGGACTCGTAACCTGAAGGAATTAAGCTGTGGTGTAATTATCCCACTGCCAACCCCCGTACTGCCCACAACCGAGCTTCCACTCACTTTAGAAACTTCTCTCTCGTGATTACAACCTCCTGTTGAGAGCTTTGTGCAAATGCTTTCTACAAATGGTTTTCAACTGTGCTTGATGCTTGTAATGAAATATTGGCCTCGATTTTACCGTTTCATCTTCCGTGTGGTGTCGGAGTGTGCTCGTGGCATGGATCTCTCTGCAGTGCGCTGCCGTTTGCTCCAGCAGTAGTACACTGATGCTGAAGCAGTTTGTAGGCCATGAGCGCAGTGTGTAAGTTTGCTCCAGCAGTAGTACACTGAGGCTTTTGAAGCAGTTTGTAGGCCATGAGCGCAGTGTGAGTTTGCTCCAGCAGTAGTACACTGATGCTGAAGCAGTTTGTAGGCCATGAGAGCAGTGTGTGTTTGCTCCAGCAGTAGTACACTGAGGCTTTTGAAGCAGTTTGTAGGCCATGAGAGCAGTGTGTGAGTTTGCTCCAGCAGTAGTACACTGAGGCTGAAGCAGTTTGTAGGCCATGAGCGCAGTGTGTGAGTTTGCTCCAGCAGTAGTACACTGATGCTGAAGCAGTTTGTAGGCCATGAGAGCAGTGTGTAAGTTTGCTCCAGCAGTAGTACACTGATGCTGAAGCAGTTTGTAGGCCATGAGAGCAGTGTGTAAGTTTGCTCCAGCAGTAGTACACTGATGCTGAAGCAGTTTGTAGGCCATGAGAGCAGTGTGTAAGTTTGCTCCAGCAGTAGTACACTGATGCTGAAGCAGTTTGTAGGCCATGAGAGCAGTGTGTAAGTTTGCTCCAGCAGTAGTACACTGATGCTGAAGCAGTTTGTTGGCCATGAGCGCAGTGTGTGGGTTTGTTCCATTGTTTTTCACACTTTATTCATTGTCATGGCGTGCAGCCTTTGGCGATGCACATGTTAAAGTGCTCACCTCCTGTTAAGTCTGGGGCCATTGTTGTGAGTTAATATGAACAGTAGGTGCATGCGCAGGTGCAGGTAGTCAAAAGCATCCATACGTACTGCCGGAGGGGGCTGGTGAATTCAGATGAGCATGTATGGAGTGTGTGGATTGCCCTAGTAACCAGCCTGGATAGCAGGCAGGGTCTGCTGGCTAAATTCTAACCGAATGGGCAGGTAGATAAAGCCCTGTTGTGAGGAGCAGGCCTGCCTGTGTGCTTTTGCTTGGTTCTCTCTGCTCCCCGCTAAGTTGCCATGTATAATTCAGTGTCCACTGAATGGGTTTCTAAACAAAGGGGGGTTCGATAATTGCTGTTTCGCTGCGCTCCTATTGTAAACAGACCCGCGGAGGCGCTAACCTCAACAAGTGCTTCTGTGGTGGCCAGCAGCAGTGTTGGAAACTGAGAGGTGCATTGTGGGCAGGCTGTTGAAAGTGTGGCCAGTGTTTCTCCAGTGTGGAGTTTATTTGGCCTGGACTTCCTCTGTAGAATAACATTGACTATTGTATGAGCTGGACTGGGATCAATGCTGAGCTTGTCTCAGTAGCTGCATTCAACCGACTGCACTGTAACTTCCAGCAGATGGATATGGAAGCGGTGTGTTTGTGTGTGTCATGGACTGGTTGCAAACGGATGTTTGTTGGTTCAGAGCTGAATGGACAGCTGTGATCGAGAACACAGATGGTAGAGAGGTGTATGTACTTTTGAGTGCAGTTTTAGGTCCAGGTCCAATCTGTTTATAGCTGTACTACACTTGTGACGAACACTTAGATGTTGTATGACTGCTTGTGATGAAATGGGTGCTTGCGCGAGCTCCAGACAGATCCACGCTCTGAGGAAGCAGGCTTTGGGAAAGCTTTCAGATTCCCCCCATCAGCAGGGGGCCTCCCGCCCTCTCTGTGTTCAGCCGGAGCAGATAAGAGCGCCCGCCATATCTGACTGCACGCACTGACAGGAGCTCTCGTTATTACTGTATAACACATCTGCGCAGAGAAGAGGGGGTTTGAGACGCTGGTCTCCAGGGCCAGCTTCCAGGCCTCTTTGCCTTCTGCAGTGCTATTCTGCTCCAAATGAAATTAATCTCTCTGGAGATATCTGTGTAGGGAGATGCAGGCAAATGCGTTTGGTTCTGAACCCAATTTCCCCCACCGGCGACAAAACGTTTGATTCACCTCAGTCTTTAATTCGATCAGTTAAAAAGGTTTGTTACCGCTAGCTAGCTAGCCGTCATTGCATGTTGCCGTTTGCGCACCTAATTTGGGTGACTAGTTGCACAGCTACATTGCTGAAGTCAGATGTTATTGATTACTTTAGCTAGCTAGTCCTAAATTATATCAGCTGTATATGTCCTTGCTAACATAAAGCTAGCGTTAATTAATCATCATTAAAATGTAGATGAATGGACAGAGCAGAAGTTGGCAAAAGTTAGCATTGTCCTTAGACTACCTTAACTATTTAGAGGCGGTGCTTTTCCACTCTGTGACTTAAAAAAAATGAAAACTGTTCTTTCACATGAATGTCTGCCGTGTCTATGTAGTCCCGGACCTGCTTTGTGTGAAAAGAGGATATGATTTTCCATTTGTACTGATTCTGTTCTCAGTGTTCAGTGCTATAGTTGTCTCTGTTCTGTGATTTAATCTGATCTGTGCTTCTATTGCTGTGATTGGTTATAATGTGTTCCTGCATTATTGTTTTTGGGGCCAACATGTAACCATTTCTGTAATCAGGAATAAGATGTACCTGCATTTGCTGGGAATGGATGTAACCAGTAACTCCATTGCTACAATCTTACCTAAAATGTGCCTCTGTTGCTGCCATTGAGTACAGTTGGTGTGATTGGTTATAAGATGTGCCTCCTTCACTGTGATTGGATGTAACCCTTGCCCCCTTGCTCTCTGCAGGCTAAAGAACCTTCCCTTCAGTTTCACCAAGCTGAGCCAGCTGACTGCCATGTGGCTGTCGGAGAATCAGGTGGGGCCCGACATAACCGCTACCTCCACTCCTCGGTTATTTCCCTGGATATCACGTCTGGGAGCTGGTTTCATTCTCCCTTAGCTGTTTGTCCTTGACATTCACCAATGTCTGAAAGTATTACTGCTGTTGTACAATGTAATGGATCGTAAACGATCAACACAGTACTGGCTGTGAATAGCCAACCTGGAATAGCCCTTTCCAATGAGCGCAGTAGGCAAACGCCTAAATGATAGATTTGCTGTATTAGAATTTTTGACCCCCCGTTTACTACACAAACAGGTTGCTAAGGGACGTGGGTGCTTGCGCGTATAGGCATAAGAGTCTGCCATGTTGTCCTGCTGTTGGCCCCTGTGGCTGAGCTCTGTGGGGAGGTGGCTGATGAGGGCGCTCTGTGAACATGGGCCGATGATATTTTCACAAACGCTGGCCGCAGATCCTGTCTCCACATCCCGCTGCCCCCACCGGTGTAACGGAGTGAGTATTTATGAGCCGCCCTGGCGCATGCAGAAATAACGGGGCGCGGAGAGGAAATCGGCTCGCAGCAGTTTCCCGCCATTTTCCCCGCCGACGGCGGCAGCGCAGACGCTTGTGCGGAGCTGGCGAAAAAAATGCCCCTCCGAGACGGCCGAGCTTTAAATGATCCTATTAGCTGCTCTGAGACCGGGCGGAGAGCACAGCTCTACTGTAATGGAAAAATCTGAATGCGCCGTACGGCACAAAGGGCTGCACTCCAAGGACTGCCGCGACAAGATGGGGCCGAGCGATTCACCAACGGAAAGCCCTTCACTGGAAGGGAGAATATTTCGTTTCTGCAATACTAGCAGCATTAATGCGGTTTATGAAGGAAGTTTTTGTTTTCTTGCCCTCGAAGCCGTATGCTGCTATATTAGAAATGCATAATATAACATCTTCAAGCTCCTGCTTCCCTTTATAATGAGTAAAACACTTGGCCAAATGCTTAGTGAAAATATCCTCATACCAACTGTGGTCTTGATTGTAGTTTTTCTTCTCTGAATGAAAGCGGTGTCTCGTCATGAGCAGTCATTTCTAATTTTCATAATTTATCATCTGTTTCATGAGCACAGCAGTGGGTCATAAAGCTACTTTCCTCTCACTTCTGCACACACTACAACTTCACCTGAGTACTTTGTTTGAATAGTGAGAATTAATGCAGATGTGTTCTGCATTAATATACAGTGCTGTGAAAAGTACTTGCCCTTTTGATTTCCTTTATTAGTGCATATTTTTTTATTTGTAGCACTGAAAGGTTTCAGGTCTTTAGACAAAATGTTGTGTTTGACTAAGAGAACCTGAGGGAACACAAAATGCATTTTTAAAATAACTTTTACATTAAATAAATGAAATTATCACCCATGTGAAAAAAAGTAATTTCCCCCTTAAACTTAATGGCTTGTTGCACCAAGTTTAGCACTTATAATATCAGTCTTTCTCCTCACTGTGGAGGAATTCTAGCCAAACTACTTAAATTCAGACAAACTGGTTGGCTTTTATGCATGAACTGCTCGCTTCAGGCACTGCCACGGCACCTCTAGTGGGTTCAATAGTCTAACCTTGACTAGGCCACTCCCAGACTTTACTGCAAGGACTATTTGTTAGTGTTAAAACTACACATACACCTGCTCTGTTTGTTTGTCAATCTGACGATGTCACTTCCTGTCCTGCAGTCAAAGCCACTCATCCCCCTGCAGAAGGAGGAAGACCCTGAGACCCACAAGACCGTGCTCACCAACTACATGTTCCCCCAGCAAACTCGGACCGACGAGTGTAAGTAATCCTGGCTTTGGCCAGGCCAAAACCAGCAGGAGCTGCAACCACTATCGTCACACACAGACGGTCAAATGTGCTCAAAATGCCAGACATGTTTTATAAAAGGCATACAACTGTTGTCAAACAGTCTACTGGAATGAAGCAGCCTTAAGCTAGAGCAAGGAAACACTCTAGGGCGACATGGCTCAGGCAGTAACAGCAGTCGTCTGGCAGTCGGAGGGTTGCCAGTTCGATCCCCTGCCCGGGCTGGGTCGAAGTGAGCAAGACACCTAATGCTCCTGACGAGCTGGTCGGCGCCTTGCCTGGCAGCCAATCGCCGTTGGTGTGTGAGAGTGTGTATGAATGGGTGAATGAGAAGCATCAATTGTACAGCGCTTTGGATATAGGCGCTATATAAATGCCAACCATTTACCATTTAATCTGCTAGCATCATGAAAAGAAGCCTGAACACTCACCGTGCACTGCCACACACAGACCGGTCGACAACCGCGACAGTCACCAATGCATCTCACATTTCAGTAAAAAAGAGTAATTAACACAAATTCTCTTTGTGATTTAATTTATCACATATCGATCCAGTACCCGGTCCAGTACCCATTTTCAAGTGTGTAAAATTTATCACGGGAGTATCGCATACCACAGTGCTGTGAGATGGGATTTGAAAATCTGAGCTTCTTCCCCAAAAAGCGAAACCCCCCCGAAATGGAAGCTCTTAATTAAAGCCACCTGATCGGGCGTTCTCGCCCGTCTGAAGGGAGGCTGAATGTGAGCCCGTGGCTGCAGGGCGGATCTGTGACACTGTTCCACTCACAGCGAACACGTCCTCACCGGGTCATGTTTACTCGTCTCAAGTAAGGGCTCGTCTCTCCTATTGGCAGAATTGGTGGAATGTAATCAGTTTTAATGGGTTTTTTTGGCGCTTTTGGAAATGCGTTTCCTTGGTGAGGGTTGGTAAGGTGATCCTTCCACTGTCACAGTAGGTCCTGATGAAGTGCTGAAGCAGGAAGAAAGGTGTCTCTTGTTGTCAACTGATTTTACTCCGATTAAAGGACCAATGAAACGTGTGCTGAACAGGCTTTTCCGGGGGTTGTTTTTGCCGGTGTTCAACTCCTGCAGTGTTTTTACACGTCTTCGTGACTTTATTCTCTCGTCACATCAAATTGATATATTTCTTCATTTAAAAGAGGGAGAACTGAAATGGCATATTGCAGGTTGCCTACGGGTGTTTTTCCTCTCTTAGACGGTTTCTATGCCTGAGTGACAGAACAGTCATTAAAAACTTAGCGGTGTGCTGGAGCTGCCGTTGATTTGAGCTGTAGAAGTGGCAGGTTGCTGGAGGCAGGACTTGTTCTCCAGGCAGCAGCTGTCTGGATGGGAACCGCCTTCGCTGAGGGGCTCAGCGTTCAGACCACTCCCCCCCCAGCATCCTCTCCTGAAATGACCCCCACAAACCAGCCGCCTCCCTGCCGCCGCGCAGACCCTTATTGACCCAGCCGGCCGAGGGGGCGGGCGGTTTCATACACGCAGGGACCCAGCGCGTTTATCTCCGTAGGTCGAAGGCCTGCCTGCCGTCTGTGTGGCGGTTCTGCTCTGGTGCAGACCGCTCACCCCCGCGACTGCGGCCCGGTTATCGGAGCGGGGCCGCGTCATTAGCGCGCGACTCTAACCCCTTCCTCCACTGCGGAGAGAGGGGCCCAATGTCACGCTGCAGACCCAGCGTGTTCTAGAGGGGAGAAGGGGATTAAAAAGTCTTGACCCGTTTCCTAGCAACCCTCAACTTCTCGGTGTTAGACCCTCCCGGCGTAGTGCGGGGGGGGAAGGGCTGGTCCTGGCAGGACTCTGAAAAACATGTTTACTGTCCCCGTCCACAACACCCACTGCTCCAGCACGAGGCTCTGCTAATGAGGGAGGATCCAGCCCGGCACGTGCCTGTCTGCTCCCTCTCAGGGAAACGGTTAACGGCTTCTTCTTCAGTGCGCTGATGTGGAAGGCCGCAGCAGAGTCTGGGAATAGGCTGGGTGGCAGACTGCACCTTCACAAACAGGCTCTCAGAGGCCCTCACATTAGCCCGTTTGTGATCGTGGCAAAACACGGTCGGCAAAACAAGTCCCCACAACACGTGTGTGCAGTCGTGTGTGTGAGAGTCAAAGGCACCTTTACAAACGGGTCCTCACAAAACAACAGCTGCAGTCATGTGAGCTTGTGTGTGTGAGAGAGAATAACAAAGGCACTGGGCTGCACTGTTCCCTGTATTGGAAAGGGGGAAAAAAGCTCTAAATATATTCGATGTTTACCTTTTTTTATTTTTTTTATTTTTTTTAAACCTGTCGCTGTGAGGTTGAGAACTCCGTCCAGACCGCAGGGACATCAGGGCTGTGTGACCTAACTTGACTCATTTCAGTGCTCAGAAATAATGCATGAAGATAACCCTGTGGAAAAAGCTCAGGGGAAGGCCAGGGAGCTTGGCCTTGGGGCACGGCTCCCACAAACAGGCCTATCCTTTTCAGGCTTCCGTGCCAGCTCCTCTTAATTATTTAACCCCTACTTGATATGACACTGATCATGTACTTGATGTGACATTTGTAGATCATGACCATGTGTCCTTGGTGATGCTTTCTCGTGTGTGTGTGTGTGTGGGGGAAATGGAGGGAGAGAGGGATGGTGTGACAGGGAGAGTGTGAGAGGGAGACGGAGAGAGAGAGAGGAGAGGGACAGACTGACGGCGATGGCTGAGACCTGTGTGTCCGCGCTCTCTCCCCAGACATCCCGAACTCGGACAACGAGAGCTTCAACCCGTCGCTGTGGGAGGAGCAGCGGAAGCAGCGGGCGCAGGTGGCCTTCGAGTGCGACGAGGACAAGGACGAGCGGGAGACTCCCCCGCGGGTCAGTGGCCCGCAGAACGTGCTAAAGCGCTAACGCTAACGGCGAGCTTTACCCCCCACTCTGACAGCCAGTGGAATGAAATCCCCTGTGTTCGGCATATTCAATTTGTTTCACTGATTAAAATCACCCCTGTGGTTATTGTCAATATCCTGGCAGCCTTGCAACGCTCAGACACCGAATTGGTGCCTGTTCGCATTAGGAGAAAAAAAAAAAAAAAAGGGGGGGCCAATTCAGGACAGCCCTTACTGTATGTTGTTGTCTGTGATGTAAATGAAAGAAAGCCAGAGTTCAGAACAAACCGCTGCTGGAGCAGCCGGCCCCCCTTCCTGAGTGGCGCAGTGTTTTTAGGGTGATGATGTCCATGCTGATGACTTTCATCCAAGCTCCGGTCCCATGAGTGTCCTCTCACATAGAGATGTGCTTTTGGACTCGTGTTGTGCCCCTCAAGCGTTTCCCATCGTCACAGTGTGTTGAATTTTCCTCCCCACAGGCTCTTTACCTGACTCTCCTCACTCCACACTCCCCTGCTCTCCAGCTAATGAAGCAATGTATCTGCTGGCTTGCCTTTACCTGCTCCATTATGTTCTGTCAAATTCTCATTACGAGGCTCAAAATTAATCTGATTTCACTGTGAATCATTCAAACTCGTGTACTTTGATAGCATCTGACTTGCAAAATGAAAGAAAATGAAGTAGTTTTGTCTTAACAAGTTGAGCCTTGCTAAAAATAAGTTGCATCACATACATCTTAGAGGCCAGTGCTGATGACACGGGTCACTCTCCGGTTGAGCCGAGAACGGGAACCGACCGATACAAAATGGAGGAAAGAATCGTTCATGCACATATACCCACAGCTTTTTGGCTGTGATGTTGCTTATTTATTCCATTACCATACACCGCTCAATCAGGCATAATGACTCTGAAGCTCATTATATTATTACAGCTTCTAATATGATCTCTCAGATTCCACAACATCAGGTGTAGTGAGTGTATTTGTACAGAACAGGAAGTGACACGTTGGTAATATACCTGTAGGCACCCCAGTGACTGCAGGTGTACACATGGTGGTAAGAGTGAGGTTTTGTGTGCTGTCCCAGGAGGGGAACCTGAAGCGTTACCCCACCCCATACCCTGAAGAGCTGAAGAACATGGTGAAGACGGCCCAGTCCGTCGCCCACCGCCTGAAGGAGGACGAGTCCGGGGACGAGTCGGGCAAGGAGAAGGCGCACGTGGGCGTGCGGAACGTCGGAGTCAAGGTGCGGCCTTTCGTTCCACCACTCAGCTGCGAGTCGCTGTTTCAGTGTGACTTCAGTGTGTGTGTTTGTGTGCATCTCTGAACATTGCCTAACTTGTATTTGATGCGTGTCATTTGTTTTAAAGACCGGACGATGACTATTGTAATCAACCTATTTGATATACCACGTAAATATGTGTTGTGAATCTTCTTGGCCTAACCATCTCTGTGCCGCTGGATAAGCAAATCATGGATAAAACATGCCGGTGAATGATTTGGCCAGAAAATGGGATCGTGTTACCTGGCTGTTGTTTGAGGGTAAGCAGTGGCAGGGACAGGGCGGTGTGCGGGTCTGATGCGCTCCTCTCCTGGCCCAGGTGATCGAGAAGGCCTGCAGTAACGGGCAGGCGGTGGAGATGGAGCTGAGCGAGCCGGTGAGCAGCATCCAGAGCTCCGTGGAGCCTGACCCCGATGAGACGCGCGATGAGCACAGCGCCCTGCTGAAGACCTCTGACAGCCCCTCAGCGCCGGTCAGCCACGAGGACACTCTGGAGGTACTGCGCCCAGCGCGGACGCCGTTCACGCCTCACACCTGCCTCCGAGTGCGGATGACGGGTTATTCTGTGTTCCTCAGACTAACACCGATGTTCTGGATAAGAGCAATCTCAGTGTCATTTAATTCCTCCCTGTCCTGATTCCCCCCCCCCCCCATACAATATACCAAACAGGCTTACGTACTAAGAACAATATACAGCTGGAATCCTTAAAAAAAAAAAAAAATAATAATAATAATAAACAAAAAGAAAACTAAAAAACCCACAGCCGTGAATGTGTTGGTACGTCCCGTGAGACTGGCCATCCCAGGATAGATAACGTCATCTTTGTTATTGCATTTGGTACACAAATCTAACCGTACGCTCGTAACTACATAATTTGCGGATGATCTGGAACCTTGTCATTTTGTGTTTGTAGAACAATTTAATGCTTAATTTGCTTATATGAAGCTGTTGCCGTCTATGAGGAAACTTCTAGCATAGGACGAGCATACCTTTCTGCGGGTCCTCTGCTTTACCTCCCTATATAGTAAGTGTTTTCAACATCGAAATTCGATTTTTGGGCACTGGTATGTGAAATATTGTCCTTTGGTATAATATAATGTTTGAATGCAGGCTGCAGTGTCGGGCGTTAGGTGTACTTAGTTCTGAAATGCACGCCACTCACATTCTCCACAAGCCATTTCTCCAACCAGCATTCTGTGGGTGTTAATGCAGTCTAATTATGATTACAACAGCACGGGTAGTGCAGAGGATTTAAACGCAGGTCCCAGGGTCCTCACCGATTGATTGGGGGTCAGTCGCATAAGAAAGTCACACGCCGTATATTCCCTTCCCCTGTTAAAGGGCTTATCCGTGGCCCCGCTGTAATGAGAGCACGTCTGGGCTTTGACGGGTATATTAAGCGGCGCGTCCGTTATTTACCGGCCTCGTTCCTCAGGCTGGCCTCCCCTTCTGGGTCACGCTCTGCGCTGCGATTGCCAGTCATTTCCTCGCGGTGGAGATTGAGATGAGCTGTAGTTTGAGCCTCACTGAGTCTGGCAGGACCCTGCTGCTTCCAGTTTTTTAATGGATGTCTACCCCCCCCCCCCCCCCCCTTCCCCAGGACTCAGAAGATCTGTCCTTTGAGGAAGAGGAGGAGATGAAGATTGCCGAGATGCGTCCACCGCTGATCGAGATCTCGATCAACCAGCCCAAGGTGGTGGCACTCAGCAAGGACAAGAAAGGTAATTTGGCCTGGAGGACACTCCTCTCTCGATGGCCGATTATGACAGTGCATCTAAACTGGACGGACTTGCCTCTGACGAACGGACGTTTCGTTGCCGCAAATGTTCATTAGTCAGCTGTTCGTAAATATGCTTTTCTGCCAGTCGTCAGTGCTAGAACAAAGTGCTAGTGCATCAGTGCTAGTCCAAATTGTCCTTTACTTTTTCTTGTGGATGTTCTCTTTTTTTCGTATTGTGTATGCCATGATAATAAATATCAAAGGCTTTTTTAATGAACCCCATAATTTACAACTACCGTTCATGTTGACAGAATGAACAGCGTCCTCTTATCCTGTTGCCTCTTGTATTTCTGTTTTTGTGTGTTCCTTTGATTTAGATGCACTGTTGGACAGTTTATTGCGTTCTCTTGTAGTCGTGTCTTGTGTGGCAGTATCTTGACATACTGCTATGCTGTCAGATTGTGTTCTCCATGCACTGTAGTGCATATTCTGCTGTGTAATGTGTAAGGTAGTGTCATATTTCGTGTGGTAGTATGCCATGTTGGTGTTGTTTTAGATGGTCTGTATTGTTTTGAAGTGATATGGTCGTGTTATGAAAGTAATGTTCAGCGGGAATGCAGTTTGGCCCATTTTGGTGATTCTATGACAGTTGGGGCAGAATAAAGCAGATGATGGGGTGCGCCTCCTAGAGGGGGGAATGGTCATCATTTTTCCTCCTCTGCTTTGGCAGATGATGGGAAGGATGCAGACTCCCTGCTGGATGAGACTGTGGCCAACAGCAACCAGAACAACAGCAACTGCTCCTCACCGTCGCGCATGTCCGACTCCGTGTCCCTGACCACCGACAGCAGCCAGGACACCTCCCTGTGCACGCCCGAGAGGGAGAGCAAACTGCCCCTGGAGCCGCCCAACAGGTGAGCGCAACCTCCGCAGTATCTCCAGTGTTTTGTGGAGCTTGCCCCATTGTATTTGCACAGCGTGAATACTAGCAACATCAGCTGTCCCTGCGGACCGTTACCAGCATTGCTGTTCCTCCTGGCTATCAGGCTCCCAATCCACTCCCATTCATTTTTGCCACTTCGCCGAAATGAATAGTTTTGAAGCACAAACTAACTACCGAGGAGAAAATGACTGGGGGAGAGTACTAGGAGTCAAAAGGTTCCATTTTTTCAAATGTCTGACATTTCCAACCTTTTATTTCCTTATAGAACCAGACAAACATCGGAAAAGGTTTTGCCATTAGAACTAAGTGATGTGTCCATGAACACAGTATCAATAACAATAACGCGCACGCATTGAAATGGTCTACAGTTTGCTTTATTTCTGTGCAGTAGCCAGTCTGAAAATAGCTGCGCTTTTTATAGCTAACCTAAAGCTGAAAACGGAGACCTTTTGACGCTAGTGCCCTCTTAACAATCTATTATCCTTCGTAGTTAGTTTGTGCTTTACAACTATTCATTAAGGCAAGGTCCTGAAAATGAATGGGAGTGGATTAGGAGCAGGACAACCAGGAGGAACGGCAATGCTGTTAATGGTCAGCAGTATACAAGCTATGCAAATACAATGGGGGCAAGCTCCATAAAATTACTTGTTAGAAAAGAGAAATATCCATTTAAGGTATGTGATTAAAAAGTTCTTAACTGAAAACTCTAATGGTGATCTAATGATCGCTACATCGTTCTGACTTTGATATTTTTCAAAAACCTCTTCAAGAGATTAATGACCGCCATCAAGAGCCTAAGCTTTTAGAAGTTCTTGCAGTGCACATTTTCTCCTAAAAGTCATTTTGCTGTTATTTGTTCTTTTTAATGGATTTTTAAATATGCAGATGAAGCTCGGTGTTTGTTCTTTGCATGCATCGAAGCCATTTAAAAGCAGAAACGGTTCAAGCTGATTATTGTTCTAATTCTGAATGCTATCTGGGCAATTTAATCTGTCACTGTTTAGATATTTATAGCTGTGCCTTCCGGGCCGAATTATAGTGTCATCTGCCAGGCTGGTTGAAAGCTGATGGGCTTGTTATGATGGACAGGGCGATATTGTAAGACTGGCTAGACAAAGGAGAGGTGTGAGGCCTGTACATAGTCTAAAAACGTCTCGCCGTCTAGACAGGTCATTTAAAGAACGAGAGCGAGAGCGATCGGCTCTCTTGGCTTGCTGTGGTGACTGAGTGCGGAGCCTCTCTGGTGTTTTGTTGCGCAGGCAGGAGGATGAGAATCTGAACGAGCTGAAGGAGAGCGCCCCGCTCCTGCAGAACGGGAACGGGTCGGACACGTCCCTGCAGGCCCTGCTCCAGGCCCGGCCTGAGCAGACCGGCCGCTTCCCGCTGTCCGTGGAGGAGAGGCTGGCGTTCATCCAGAAGAACGGAGACCCCTACAGCACGTGGGACCAGATCAACATGAACGTGCCCCCGCCGGACAACACGCCGCGGCTGGAGGGCGTGGTCCAGGACGCCTCGTCGCTCAACAACAACTACGACAGGCTGGAGAACGGGAACCAGCCTCCCCCGCCCCCCAGGTACGAGCGCAGCGAGGGCCCGCCCTCCAGCGTGGACCCCTCCCTCTCACGCAGCTCCGAGGAGCTCTCCCCCCAGCGGAGGGCCGGCCCCGGGCCCCCTCCCGTCCTCAAATCCCTCAGCATCACTGATATAGACGGGGGCGGCATGAAGCTCTACTGCATGGACCCTGAGAACGGCCCCTGCGAGGCTGCGGGGAGGGGCCCCGGGGCCTCCGCCCAGGGCCAGAGCATCGTGCGGAGCAAGTCTGCCTCCCTTCTGAGCGACCAGCCCCTGCAGGTCTACCCAGGGTCCTCTGCCTCTTCCGACGACCTGTTGTCCGCCTCCAAGCCGCCCAAGTACGAGAGCCGGGTGCCTCCCCAGTACAACGTCCAGTACGCCAGCAGCACCATGCCCAAAGACAGCCTGTGGACCCAGAGGATGCCCGTCCCACCCGAGCAGACCTACCTCCCGCCCCAGCACTCCCTGGCCAACACCAACTACTCCAACCGCAACAACGCCCCACCCTACCCCCTGCAGCCCCAGCAGAGGGGCCCGCCTAAGGGCCAGGACCCCTGGGCCATGGAGCGCATGCTGGCCCCCGGGCCCCCGCGGGGTGCCCTCCAGAGACAGGGCAGCGGCTCGTCCTGCGCATCCGGGGGCGAGTACATGACGTACCGGGACATCCACACCATGGGCCGCGGGCCCCTGATGAGCCAGGCCCTACAGAGGCCCCTGTCTGCGCGCACCTACAGCATGGACGGGCCCGGGGCCCCTCGGCCCCACAGCGCCCGGCCCCCCGCCCACGAGCTGCCCGAGAGGACCATGTCGGTGAGCGACTTCGGCTACCCCCACGCCAGCCCAGGCAAACGGCCCAACGTGCGGGTGAAGTCGGAGCACTCCCTGCTGGACGCGCCCGGGGGCAGGGTGCCCGTCGACTGGAGGGACCAGGTCATGAGGCACATCGAGGCCAAGAAAATGGAGAAGGTAATGCCTAGGCCCCTTCTTTTTTCCAGTGTGACTGGCC
Source organism: Conger conger (assembly GCF_963514075.1). Classification (NCBI taxonomy): domain Eukaryota; kingdom Metazoa; phylum Chordata; class Actinopteri; order Anguilliformes; family Congridae; genus Conger; species Conger conger. Next base: position 34,368,455 of record NC_083771.1, read on the forward strand.
TCATGTTGTTGAATGTTTGTGTGTGTTTGCAGAAAAACGCCTAAAGTTCTGCTTCTGGTCCTAAGCGAGGAGGTTGTTCAGTGAGAATTGTCATGAGCTGGTTCACGTGGAGACTGTTTAATCTGCTTGGCAGGAGGCGACCGTGTTGTTGATACGGTTATGTCACAGCCACTGTCCCTCCAGAGCACCCTGCGGAGTGGTTGTTGAGCGTTGGGGTTCCTCTGGGGGTTCCTCTGAAGCAGTTTTGGTCTTGGTGCTCCCGAAGGCTCCGTTTGTGCCCTGAGACCTCATTAATCACGCTGTCTCCATGGCTGCTCAGGCCCACGCTCTCTCCTGCAGCAGAACGCTTTGAATACTGATTGGATGCGGAAGCTTGTGGGCGTAAACAGATGAGCCTGAGCTTAAGCACATTGGTCCTGAGGGTCATCAGCATGCAAATGTAACCTGGGGATTCTTACCCCCAGACCAGCGGAGAGGAATGATGAAATGCTTTGAATAACAAGTATCAGGCTGAATGGTAATGTTCAAGGGCAATGTTCATAGCTGCTCCATTATTGTGAATATGCCCAGTTATGAAGATTCTACTTGAATTTACTGGATCTGGATCAACTGGTGGTTGAATAACCCTGGTAAACTAGAGTCTGTCTTTACCAAGAAATCTCAAGGTTTATGATTCTCACAAAGATGCAAAGGTGTGTGTGTGCGTGCACGTGTGCCAATCTAACATCTGCCTTTGTGGGAGATGCACCAGTGGACCACGCATGAAATAGCATGCAGCCTGGTGTGGTGTAAACATGCCTACTAAAGTGTCTGTGTTCAACACAGCGGTGTAAACATGCCTACTAAAGTGTCTGTGTTTAACACATTGGTGTAAAGCATGCCTACTAAAGTGTCTGTGTTTAACACAGTGGTGTAAGCATGCCTTTTAAGGGGCCGGGTTTAACACAGTGGTGTAAGCATGCCTTCTAAAGTGTCGGTGTTTTACACAGTGGTGTAAGCATGCCTACTAAAGTGTCTATTTAACACAGTGGTGTAAAGCATGCTGAGTAAAGTGTCCGTGTTTAACACAGTGGTGTAAAGCATGCCTACTAAAGTGTCTGTGTTTAACACAGTGGTGTAAGCATGCCTACTAAAGTGTCTGTGTTTAACACAGTGGTGTAAAGCATGCCTACCAAAGTGTCTGTGTTTAACACAGCGGTGTAAAGCATGCCTACTAAAGTGCCTGTGTTTAACACATTGGTGTAAAGCATGCCTACTAAAGTGCCTGTGTTTAACAGCGGTGTAAGCATGCCTACTAAAGTGCCTGTGTTTAACACATTGGTGTAAAGCATGCCTACTAAAGTGCCTGTGTTTAACACAGCGGTGAAAAGCATGCCTACTAAAATGTCTGTGTTGAATGTTTGTCCCCCTCTGCTCAGAACGTGCTGTCTAGGTCCTATAATCCCAAATACGCTGCGGCTAGCAGCTCTCGCTATGGCAGCTGTAGGGATGTGCATGCCAGCCAAGGCTCTCTGGTGTTTAGTGTGGGAGACGGAAGGCCTTACGGAGCCCACGACCTGTGTGTGAGTACAGCTCCTCCCCTAGGCTAGCACCCAGCCCCTCTCACTCTGCCCAATCGTGTGCCATTCCACACTCTCTGATCATGCTAACTGTGCGCAATAATTAAAAAGCTGACGCGGCTTTTTTTCCCCCCCCTTATTTTTATTTTTTTGTAAACCTAGCAGAAACTAGCGGGACCCCCTTGAGATTTTTCCCAACACAATTGTCATTTTAGCTGGTTCGGATGAGTCTGTATGTTGGGACAGTATAGTTGTTGGATCGCCATGGCAATCATGATTGCTTTTGATTAATATTTACCGAAACACTCCAACAGCGGAGTGTAGACATGCTGTATTTGAAATAAATTGTAATCACCATGTTGTGGTATTAATTAAAGTAGGGCCTGTGCACCCAAGCTCAATATGGTTACTTCTAGTTTGACCTGACAAAGATCCACTATGGGTCAAAATGTTATTTCATTCTAATAAAGAGTCGTATTGAGTTTGCGTGCGCTGGCTCTACTTTAATTATTATAACTGCTACCCTGTTGTCTTGCACCCTGGTCGATGTGCGTATTTCTATTATTTCACAATTACCATTTGGCTGTGCGTTTTTCTGTAATGAATGTCAAATATGACCATATACCCAAAATTTTAATGAAAGCGCCATTTTTAGATTGCTCAATGCGTTTTGTTTTGCTCAATACCTCAGGGTGCTGTTGAGGGCACTAACCGTAACACGAAATCTGCTGGGAGCCAAATCTGCCCTTCCGGTATATGAGGCTGCTCTTTTATTTATTTAGAATTTTTTCATTTAATTCCCTGATTGATTAGCAAACACGTTGGTGCACGATTACGACACGAGATTACCCTTTCAGCACGACCGTCTGCACCCTGGGTGCTGTTGAGAGATTTGGTCTACACAGCCAGTGGAGCACTGTGGGCCTCCAGGGTGAAAGGGGCGTGGGAGGAAATGCCCTTCTTTAAACAGTCACTGAGAGTGAATCCAGTCTCCCTCCTTTCCCCTTCCATCTGCTCTTCCGAATGCAGGTCTGAGAGCATGCTCAGTCTGCTAAAGCTCTGCTTAACACAACATAATCATCTACCTCTCCACGGGGCTTTCTCTAAGGGTCTTTTCTCATCTTACAGTCTCACTAACTTTTCACTCCGTGTTTAGATGTACATGTATCTGTCTGTGCCAAAGGTAAGTATAAGATTGTGTATAAAAATAGCATGCGTCGTTAAGCGCATCTTGAAGACGCATGCTATTATTGCGTAGTGTGCATAAGTTATGCATAAGAGCTATATAAATAAATAAAAATCTGTTGTGCTCAGTTCATTGCTTCAAAGATGACATAATACATTGTGGTTGTTAAATAGGCCATGTTCAGTGCTAATTAGGATGTGCTGTTCCATGGACTGTCAGGCACAAACATGTTCTTATCTAGCATGTACGAATAGGTCACGTGTGCTGTGAATGTGCCGTCAGAATGAAACCCTACCCGAATGTCTTATTTGTGTGGATTTGACGAGGGAGGTTTTTATGAACACGAGCAGGGGGCCGTGCAGCCACAGGACCGAGGAGCCGGGTGTTCACACGGATAAACGCAACAGGGCAGAGTCCGTTCCCTTCAGTGTTTGGCCTCTGCGTGTGAGCCCAGCGCAGCACGGCCAATGGGAGGCGGGGCGGGGAGAGAGAGAGAGCGAAGCGCTCGGCAGCAGAAGGGCTGCGAACGACATGCGATCCTCATGAGGGCGTAGGATTACTCCTCAGAATAATGAAATATCCTCTCTCAATGAGGCATGTGACACTGGGCCATCGCCAATCAATTCCCTGCTAAAAATTCCAGCGAAGACCAGATGGGATTCTCAGACCGTTTAAGCTGGGTTTTATTTCTAGCTGGCTGGTCAAAGCTGGTGTGTGGCTGGTTAGGTGCGAGAGTAAGCTGGTAGTCAAACTGTTGGACCAGCTGTCTGTATAGGCTGGTCAGCTGGTTGACCAACTATGTGCTGAACTAGCTTAGGCTGCTCTAAGATGGAGTTTGCAGCAGGGTTGAGCTGTGAGGTGCTTGTGCGCTCGGTCACCACTGCCAGCTGGGAGAATTCCACGGTTGTAATGAGCGTGGATGTTGGCTTTCGGAGATGTTGGAATGGAAGTGCCGCGCGGGGGTTGGATGCGAGTTCTGAGGAGGAAGGTTAAAATGACTGTCAGATGTTGGCTGCCGTTTCTGACCGGAGGCTAAGAGCCGAGAGCTAACTTTAGCGGCCGACTCCCCCGGGCCTGCGCTGTGTTCCTTTGACCCTCTCGCGGTGCAGTGTCGGTCGCTTGGTCTTTCCCAGCCCCCGCGCCCCCCCCCCCCCCCCCCCAGTGTTTTCAGACCTCTAAGTGACCTTAGGAGCGCACGGTGCACTGAGCCATCCTGTCAGTGTTATCAGTGCATATTCACCATCCCCCAGAGTTGGGCTTTCACAGGTGTCCGCCGAGTGTTCACCGGTGAGCTGAAGCAGCGGTGTTGGACACGTATTTCCACTCCGGCCTCAGTCATCCGAGCCACCCATCCACTGCCAGCAGGTTTAATGCAGCCAGGTCACGGAAGCCGGCTCCGTCTCTGTCAGACGCTCACATTAGTGTGGATCTTGACAGTGGTTAAACTCTAAACCACGGGTGTGCAATCGTATCTGAAAAGGGCCGGGGTGAGTGCAGGCTTTTGTTTTAGTTCAGCACAAGGGGACACCTGATTCTACTTATCGAGGCTTTGATTGAAAGCCATGGTTAGTTGATTAGCCGAATCAGGTGTCGCGCTGGGCTAAAAAAACCTGTGTCCACACTGGTCCTTTGTGGATGAGTTTGGGTGCCCCTGGTTTAGAGCTGGATTCCTGCCATATTGATGACCCTCCTCTTTCTTTACCTCCCGGTCCAGGAAGAGGTCTTTGGGCCACCCGGACCGCAGGGCTACCCCATGGACTCCCTGAGAAAAGTAAGTAAACATGAACACTGTTTCACGATGTGGTTCTTAGGGAGGTTTGCTTTGCATGTTTACATAAAACATCAATTCAATTCAATGTACATACAGAAGGATTTCAGTCAGTTCCTTTATTCTTCACATGTGAAGCGTTTTCTTCACGGCGTTGTGGCACTGTTTGTAGGCGGTTCCTTGGTTCCGGCCTATGAGGTAGCTTCACTGGGTCGCGTTCCAGCTCCCTCCCCGTGTCCTGACGGGGAAGTTGGGGGGGTTGGTGGGTTGGCGGGGTTTGGGGGGTTTGGGGGTTTGGGGGGTTGCGGGGTTGGGAGGCTGTTTTAATGGGGAGTACTGAAATGGCGGGATGGTGCTGGGGTTTGGGGGGTTTGGGGGTTGGGGGGGTTTGGTGGGTTTGGGGGTTGGGAGGCTGTTTTAATGGGGAGTACTGAAATGGCGGGATGGTGCTGGGGTTTGGGGGTTGGGGGGGTTTGGTGGGTTTGGGGGTTGGGAGGCTGTTTTAATGGGGAGTACTGAAATGGCGGGATGGTGCTGGGGTTTGGGGGGTTTGGGGGTTGGGGGGGTTTGGTGGGTTTGGGGGTTGGGAGGCTGTTTTAATGGGGAGTACTGAAATGGCGGGATGGTGCTGGGGTTTGGGGGGTTTGGGGGTTGGGGGGGTTTGGTGGGTTTGGGGGTTGGGAGGCTGTTTTAATGGGGAGTACTGAAATGGCGGGATGGTGCTGGGGTTTGGGGGGTTTGGTGGGTTTGGGGGTTGGGAGGCTGTTTTAATGGGGAGTACTGAAATGGCGGGATGGTGCTGGGGTTTGGGGGGTTTGGGGGTTGGGGGGGTTTGGTGGGTTTGGGGGTTGGGAGGCTGTTTTAATGGGGAGTACTGAAATGGCGGGATGGTGCTGGGGTTTACTCTGAGAGCACAGGACCGAGGCCTTGCGGGGTGAGTGGGACCGACGCGGATGAATTCTTCCTCGTTAATGAGCGCCTCTCTCTCGGGGCTGGAGCTTCTGAGGAGGCCTGCTGCGTTCTGCCGCCATTTGAAGGTCGGCCCAATTCACCGCATTAATAGCCCTTGTTTTCTTGCAAAGGCCAAATTCTCTAAAAGCTCAAAGCTAAGTACGTTCTTGTTAGTTATGTTAAATATGCGGCAGTGCCTTTCCCTTGGGCAGTGTGACAGAAATAATCCGCCTACAAAAATGTCACTTTGGCATCTCATCGGGTAGCCTACTGATCCACTGGGCTGCGATGCACAGCTAACTGAGTGATATTGAGTCTGTGAGCTTAAATGGCACAAAATGTCTTCCTGAATGAATTGGGTGTGTTATGTAGCAAAGCGTAAGGGAGGTAAAGGGGTACCCAGCGTGTGCGCGTGCGCGTGTGTGCGTGCGTGCGTGCGTGTGTGTGCGTGTGATTTTGAGGTTTAAGCACTGGGCATGTAAAGGCGCCCATGTTTTGGGTGTGTCATAAAGGCTCAGATTGTGCTTATGGAGGTCCATAACTGAGACAGTGGTGGAGTGTAAGAATAAGCCCTCCTGACAGGCAGCTGTCCACACCTGCTCAGAAGCCGTTGGCCTCTCCTTAAACTGAGCCGGGGGAACGAGCGGCCGCGGCCTCACAGGCGTTTTCCGGAAGCTTCTTCAGCAGACGGACGTCTTCCGACACGTCCTTTTGACATTGCCCTCCAAGGACTTCATTTTCCTTCATCCTGTCAAAGATTTCTGGCCCGCATGCACAGATCACCCTGCCCCCCACCCCTCGCATCTGTGCTGGATTACGCTGCTCCTTCTGCCGCTGCTCCAGAGCGCTGCTCCCGCCCTGCCGTAAAGCCACCGCGAGAGCAGCGCCGTGCGCCAATACTGATGAACGAGGGCGAGCGGGGGAGGGGGAGGGGTGCCGTTGCCGTGGAGACGGCGCCTGGCTTTAGGGATCCGGATCCCAATGCATAGCTTCCGCTTATGCTGTTTGAGGCTGTGCTCTTACATTTCAGATGTATTTTTGACAAAAATAATGACAATATATTGTGGATGTACAGTTGTAACGCTGTCAGGGGCTGCTCTGGTGACCTGCTGATGTTTGTATATTGTGGATGTACAGTTGTAACGCTGTCAGGGGCTGCTCTGGTGACCTGCTGATGTTTGTATATTGTGGATGTACAGTTGTAATGCTGTCAGGGGCTGTTCTGGTGACCTGCTGATGTTTGTATATTGTGGATGTACAGTTGTAATGCTGTCAGGGGCTGTTCTGGTGACCTGCTGATGTTTGTATATTGTGGATGTACAGTTGTAATGCTGTGAGGGGCTGCTCTGGTGACCTGCTGATGTTTGTATATTGTGGATGTACAGTTGTAACGCTGTGAGGGGCTGCTCTGGTGACCTGCTGATGTTTGTATATTGTGGATGTACAGTTGTAACGCTGTGAGGGGCTGCTCTGGTGACCTGCTGCCCTTTCTCATCCATTAAGGGCTGGTGTAGAAGGCTCACGAGGGCCGTGTTTAAAGATTGATGTGTCCCATGTGTACGCCTTGTAGGACAGATTAATGCAGCAGGAACCTCTAATGCAGGCCTTTCTCATCTTTCTCTCTCACCTTCCTCTCCCCAAACAAGGTTTTAAAAACAAATTGATTTGTGAAGGCACGTTTTCATGAGTGCAGCAGCAGAATTTAAAAAGCTGGTCTTGTTTTGAATTTTATCTGGAATGTAGGAAATCATTTTTTTACAGGGAGCAAGCACGCCCCCTGGTGTATGTAATCTGTAACAGCAGAACTTGTCTGCCACTTTGATTTCAATTCACTGATGGTACCATGTCCTGATATTACCCGTGCTTAGGCTGGCTTTGAGATTAACAGGAACACTAACGTTAGTGTAATGTAATTTAAAGGCACAGTGCAGGCCTTACCAAAGCCTTTGCTGCTAATTGCACTAGTGAGCTTGTTGGCCATTCTCCATATTAAGGCTTGCCTCAGTGGAAATGGTGAATTATCTGAGGGGTGAAAGTTAAGTGCCAGACTAATGAAGGGCTAATGAAGTACAAACAGGGCAGAGGATCCTCCTGACACAGCAGAGCCTGAGAATCTGCCCTTGTGCATGTGACCCCTTCTGGGACACTAACAGCATGGAGCCTCCGGTTAGGATGCACAGAGGCGCACACAAACACACACACACACACACACACACACACGTACATGCACACACACACACATATGTACATGCACACAGAGGCACACACACAGATACATGCACACACATGCACATACACTCTAGCCCATAGATGCATATACATACAAGGACACAAATGCACACAGTGGCATACACTCACCCGTAGCTGCATATACGCATACACGCAGACATGCACATACTCAGAGGCACACAGTTGCATACATTCTCACGCATAGATGCATATAGACATACACGCACAGGAGCTGCACTGTTGTGGTAAAAACGTCTTAGTCATCCGGCAGATGATGAGCTGAGACCCAGTGCCAGTGTTTTCCCATAATTAAACAGAGCTGCCAATAACCTCGCAATCTAATAAAGTAATACAATTACCCGCTGAGTTTCTCCTGCACGCTCAGGACAGCTCATTTTCATGACTCTGCGTCTTTACACGGTGAGTCAGTGCCCCGCCGGTGACTCTCCCCCTCCCTCTGTAAACCCAGAGCCAGCACTCGGTGAGCGGGAGATGCCATTTCTCTGCTTGTTTACTGGGGCCGCAGTTCTGTTTTGCTGAGCGCGATTGCCAAAGTTGTATGTCCTGTTCCTGTCTTTTGTGGCTAGCCTTTTTGTCCTACGGATGAGGAAGAGGACGTTGATTCTGCTCTTGAATAATTATCGACTTAACTCTGCTTTACCGGACACAGGCAGATCGCCTCTCCTATTCATTCACAATGCAACTCTGTGTGTTCCTGCTAATTTGTTGGGTTCACCAGCATAGAGGGCCCAGTTGGACCAAAAAATTAGAATAGTTTGTTTCACATTCAAATTATGTTTGGGGTCAGTTTGACCCCGAACATAAAAGCGGTCATAAAATCTTAACATAATATGAAAGTTAAGCAATGTAGTGCTGTTTAGTCTTGGTGTACCACTCAGTAAGGGCACGAGTCCCACCTCGGCTGGGGCTGTCCCATAGCCGGCCTCCAGCACCAGGTGCCGTCTCACAGCCTGTGTTCCTCCTCCCGCCCTGCCAGGTGCCTTTGCCCAACGGGCAGATGTGTGGCAGTGGTGCGGGCCGCAGCCAGCCGCCCATGGGCCGTAACCAGGCCCCCATGGACCGCAGCCAGGCCCCCATGGCCCGCCACCCATCCAGAGAGCAGCTGATCGACTACCTGATGCTGAAGGTGTCCCAGCAGCCCCAGGGCCCGCCCCAGGGCCCGCCCCGGCCGCCCCCCGAGGCCCTGCCGCAGGAGGTAGGTCCTACCAGGGGCACTTTCTCACAGAGCTCCATGGGGTCTGACTGTGAAGCACCCATAAAGCATTATGTCAGAGGTGGGCATGCCTCTTATGTCTGGATAACTTGTTATGAATTCATGTCACTTTGTAATGTAAAGACTTAAGTCTATGGGCCAATAGCAATTGATTTATCACTTTCAGGAAATAAGAAGTACTTCTCTTCTCTTATTCAGAAAATGTGTCAGAATTTCAAGTGTTTTCCCGAATAAGTATAGTATAATTTCTAGTCTGTGCGGTTCATCAGATGAGTGGGGATTAGTCATTAGATTGCAGGAAGCACTGACGCTCTGCTCCCCATTGGGCTGGAGAGAAGGCCCCCCTCAGGCTCCACACCTGGCCCCAGTCTGACTTTACAGCAGCTTAACTCTGCTTCACAAGCTCTCAGGAGGCTGTCGCCGCCCTGTTCTCCTGGCCTCTTAGACGTCACGCGTGAGGATACAGGCGTGGTCGTGGGTGTTGATTGCTGACAGATGTGACCCCTCTCCTGCAGCTTCGGGTGAAAATCGAGAAGAACCCCGAGCTGGGCTTCAGCATATCCGGAGGACTGGGGGGCAGAGGGAATCCTTTTCATCCAGAAGACACCGTACGTCTATTTCACGCATGCCTTGCCTTTCCCTGCAGCTGCTACAAGTGTAGCGGGATGTGCTGGAAGATTCTGTCATTTACATTTCTAAGCCGTTTCTGTTTCTTTCATTGCATGTGGATATGGCTCTGCTCTGTAAGCTGCTGTTGTGTAATGAGACGGCTGATATGTGACTGGGTTGTGGTTCTGGAGTGGTGTTCTGGTCAGTAAGGTTATTGATGTTCCACCAGGGCATTTTTGTGACAAGGGTCCAGCCAGAGGGACCTGCATCAAAGCTCCTGCAGCCAGGCGATAAGATCGTCCAGGTAAAGGGCCGAGTGTGGTTTAAATCACTGCCTCCCTGTCGTTACCGTTAAAGCAATGATGTAACTAATGACAACGAACGACACTTTCCCTTGAGCCTCTCTGTTTTTATGTTGTGTCTTGGCAGGCAAACGGACACAACTTTGTTAACATTGACCACGGATATGCAGTGTCCCTGCTGAAGATGTTCCCCAGCACGGTGGACCTGATCATCATCAGAGAAGCGTCTGCATAGAGGAAGAGCACTTCTCCAGACATGAGAAGACACAAAACTGAATGTTCACTTCATTATTTTTCTACACAGAGGAGCCAGGTCTATGATTATACCTTTGAACTGAATATGGTGACGGACATCAGAGATTTGGCAAATGGGACAAAACCACTGTATGGAGTGGTGCGGGAGGGGCTCGGTCTAAAAGCAAGCACCTGAAACGGTCTTCACTGTGGGATCTCCTGGTATTTTTATTTTTACTGTGAATGGAGAACAGATGGTGTATTCCTACTCAAAACAACCTGTGTGCTTTCTGTACAGACTTTTAGGTTTTAATGTTTTTCGTTTTGTTTTGTTTTGTTTGGTTTTAAATGATTCATTCGCATTACAGAGTAACAGACTTCTGATAGTTGCGCATACATTGTAGCTGGCCAGTAGGGGCAGGGCTCCTTGTTTGCCTCGAGATCCATTATGCCTTTATTTTAAAATCATTTTTTAACTTATGATGACGATGAAACCACTTAATGGATGTACAGGTGATGTGATGAAGAGGACAACGCTATGTGCATATTGTTGAGAAGAATGTAGTGCCGGATTGAGCTTACAGGACAGTCTTATGTGTGGCAGCAAATGTGTTCTGAATTGGCTGTGTCTACTTGGAATGGCCATTTCCTGTGTGACCAGCAGGGGGGACTCTTGAGTCATTCAGAAACACTGGCATTTTTGCAGCACTGTGAACAGAAAAGGGGATTAAAAAGAAATTGCAGTTTCTTTTACACTGCACTCCTTCTATGAGGTCGGATGCTGTGTAAATGTTACTGCTATACACCCTCCAAAGCATCTTCACAATTTTTAGTTTTTTTGGTTAAATCTATCAAGGCCTTTTGTTTGGAATTTCATGGAAGGACAAACCACTGCCTGCACTGAATGAGGTCACTGCCTAGAGCCCCTTGCAGCCATGATTCAACCCCCCTGTGAAACCACACCCCAGTCACGGCAACCCACGACCTTTACAGACGTTCACCTTCCTCCGACTAGATGCCTCTGTTCATACTGTAGATGCTGTGTGTGTAAAGATGCAAGGCCTGGAACATGGGGGGGGGAATTATGGAAGACCAGGCGTAATTTGCTTGGCCTTAATTAGCCTTGCCAGGAGATTGTGAACAGGAAGTGGGGCATGCTAGGTAACCAAAGCAAGTGTCTAAAACTGTGGTAAGGTGTTTGAAACTGCAGAAGAGTTTGGAGGTAAGTCGGGGCAGGCTCACCTGCCCCTGTGACTCCTCACGGCTGTTGGCATGTTTATAAAGGGCTTCATCTACAGGCAGCCATAGCCAACTAAAACTTTCAAAAGGGCAGAGTTTTTAAAGGGTTTCTGATGCCATTCTTCTTGTGGGTGGAAAGACCACTTTGCCTTTCTATAGAGAGAACAACATTTTAGTAATCGCGTTCGGATTTTGACTTTATTGTATGCATTTCATGTTTAGATTTTTATTTGACGGTACATAATATGAATAAGACAGAGAACCGTATTGAAATGTGCCATAGACCTGGAACTGTTTGAAACGGGGCAGACCAGTCTCCTCCCTGTTACCCTAGCAATATTCAATGATGAACACTGCAAACAAGATGTCCTAGTGAGAATCAATGAGTAGTACATTGGTCAAATAGCAATACCCAGAGGTTCTGTTCTTGTGCAAAATATCAGATTAATTTTCTTCTTTTTTTAAATCAAAAGGAACCCCTTTAAGTACTCCCTGATTGTTATACAGGATTTTATATAATTCAAACTTTTTTAATGAAATCATAGAAGATTACATTTCTGAATTGTTTATTTGAAAAAGTTTAAAAAGACTTCATAGTGTGACATTGGGCTGAGATGGCCTGGGTTTTTATAAATACCCGTGCTACAGGTATTCTGCAGCTCTTCAATGTTCCCCTGGTCTGTCTGTCTTGTGCTTCGAGCCTGAATGGAAGTTTGAAAGGCCTTGCCCGCTGGCCTGCTGATGGTGTCCATATAAACCGGTCTGTCTTTTGTCCTGGTGCAAGTGCAGAGTTGGTACAAAGCATTCAAAAGTGATATTTGAAGTTTAATGCAGGCCACAGATCTTTGAAACTGACCATTTGTGATGTGAAATTGACTTTTTTTTTTTTTTTTACCTACGTTTACATACAACTAGTATAATCTCACATGACGGGCACCAATGTATTGTTGGCACGAAAACATTTTTTTAATGTAATTGTTCGGTATGCTAATGTAAGTGAGTTAACTGTCAGGACTGAAAAACAACATGGCTATGAAATGAGTTTAACATTCTCAGTTTGTCCAGAGCAGATAGTTCATGAAAACATAGGTAAGTGTGCCTGTTCTTATTTAAATTATTAGTACAAAATTATGCCAATACTTTTGGTAAATTTGGATTGATTCAAGTGAAATTCTTGGCCTTCCAAATGTAATTTGATCCAACCTGCTTGTTTACAGTTGGATCAAGTTTTTATTGTGCACACAACATAATGGTACTGCCCTTCTCTAGTCAAATTGCCTATCAACACCTTTTTGTTTCCTGTATGTGGATTAGTGAAAAATATTCTCTGTATTTTCACCTCTGACTTCACCTCTTCTGATTTTTAATTTATTCAATATTTTGATTGGAAATGTCCCAAATTTAATTTTAGCTTTATTAGAATACTTGAACAATCACTTTAGAATGGTCATATCATGGGTAAATGTGGCTTCTCTGTAAAAGCTGTAACCTTCACCTTAAATCTGTGACACCCATGGCTTTCGTATTAAGCTTTCACTCATTTAATTAAAAAAAAAAAACAATGGAAAAACAGAACACTTTTTTATATTAAGTTATTGTGCTGTATGCCTTATGCTTTCTATCTAACTAGGAACATCCGGATGAAGTTACCTTGGTCAAAGTGGTCTGTTTTATATTGATAGTGAAAAGGAGCTGTTCAACAGTGTGACAATCTTGGAATTGAGTCTGGGGTCACATCTCACCATATCATTAAGGAACATTTAAATATTTTCCTGATATCCCCACATTTTTTTTAATTTATTTTGCACATTCTGTTCCTATGATTTTAGATTACTAATCAAATGTAAATACTTTTAAACTGTAAAAAAAAAAAAAAGAAGAAATAATCATGGCATTAGTTTATAAAACCAGCAATAAATTGCAATGCTGAAACAACCCTTTTCATGTATAACTATTTCAATGGTTTATTTGGAAGTGGCTACAATGAAATGATTGATATGCATTTATTCAACATTCCAGATTTTGTACATATTTACTGTTTCTGAGGTAACCTGTGGAAAATAAACAAACTAATGCTCTTTAAAGTTTTGTCGTCATTGGTCTTACAGGAATATTGTATAGATTTTTTGTGAAATTAATGCATTTGCCTGAATTTATATGCCCTGTAAATTGAGCGTCCACCACAGGGTCATGCATCGGCAGATTACATTTGATCATGAGGCTTTGCTGACATGGTAAATGGTTGGAATTTATATAGCGCCTTTATCCAAATCGTTGTACAATTGATGCTTCTAATTCACCCATTCATACACACACTCACACGCCAACAGTGATTGACTGCCATGCAAGGCACCAACCAGCTGGACAGGAGCGTTTGGGGGCTAGGTGTCTTTGCGCAGGGACACTTCGACACACCCAGGGCGGAATCGAAACGGCAACCCTCAGACTGCCAGATGACTGCTCTTACTGCTCTTGAGCTAATGTCCCCCCACATAAATGAGTTATACTAAACTTAAACAACCTTTTAATATTCCACATACACAGTACTGCACATAAGAATAGTGGCATGAGACGATCCAAATATTGTAATAATTGAGGAGATTCAAAAGTCAACTGTGCGTACAAGTACCACATTTCACACCATAGAGAAAATGATTTGTTTGGATCATTGCAGATTTTACCCAGAATTCTTGTGGCGGCAAGAATATTTTCAACGGACCATAACTCTCCACCTTGTGGTTGTGGCAAAGAGTGCAATGTTGATGCCCTTCTACCCAAAAGTGGCCCATCTACCCGTCTTCCGGACCCAGTTCTGCTTTGTTCGAAACTGATTTATACTGACCAGCACCTCCATACCATTACAAATATGGCCACCTCTAACACGCCAAACAATCTCTCGAGGCAGCTACCAAATTTAATGTGGTGCCCCCTAACCCATATGGCTTTTTTACATTTTTGTGAAAATATTCTTTCAGCAGATACAGTGCAGTCCATAAGTATTTGGACAGTGCTTTTTCTTCTTTTGGCTCTGTACTCAAACAATTTCAGCTTTTATTAGTGTATTTTTATTCATTTTGGTTTCACCATGTAGACATTACAGCACTTTTATACATTGTCCTATCATTTAAGGGCAACTTGTTTCTCATTTATCAGCCTCATAATGGCTTCTTTGATTTGCACTGGCACAACTCTGGTCCTCGTTGACAAACACCAATTGCTGTAATTTCTACATAGTGAAAATACTCTCATAAAAGATTGAATCACTAGCTTAACCATGTGTGAATTGTTTGGACTGCACTGTACATGGGTTTTATTTTTGTTGAATGGTTTGATATGTCCTATGAAACTGGCCAGCCGAGGATAGAAAATGCCATCTTTGTGTTACACATATAATGCTCGATCATTTTCTGAATATACAGAGGCGTGTAATTTTGTCGTAACAGAACGATGTAATGGCACATTTGCTTGTATGAAGTTGTTGCTCCTGCAGTCTATGATGAAATGCGCTAGCATTGCATTTACCTGTGTAACATCCGCTTACCCTCCCCATGGTCTGAGACTTCCTTTTCGTAAGGTGGCGCTGTGGGGTTGGGTAGAGAATGCGGCATCAGGGCCTGTAGTCGTTGAACTAGCGCCAGACCAGTGGCATAATTTTGAACAAGAAAAGTGAAAAGAAGGTGGTAAAGAACCAAACGCCGTACTTTTACGCGTTTTTCCCTCTTTAGAGACTATTATGATGACTGGTATTCCAGGCACCGCCGTGATTCAGATTACAAATCTGTCCTCGGCGGTGAGCAGCGAGCAGATGCGGACACTCTTCGGGTTTCTCGGGGATATCGAGGAGCTGCGGCTCTACCCGCCGGAGTAAGTACAGTAAATGCCCCCTGAAGTAAATGAAAACACCCAGGATGTTGATGGGCCTTGTTTGTTTGTGAGCAAAGGGGGACGTTTTTCAGAAATAACCATTTGCACCTGTTTACCCCGTGCATTAATAAAAATGTGGTCTTGTTAAACGTAGCTAATTCGAGAGATAATGTATCCTAACTTCGCTATCTGACATACTATCGAGCAGCAGCAGTTGACTGCGGCCTTGTCTATTAGATGACTAACGTTAGCTAGTAGCTAATATTACAGTATCGTCCTCGTGTTAACTACTGCATTATTATCGCACATTGCTGCAGCTAAATACATTGTCGAGGTTGCTATTTGACCACTATGGCTAGCTAGCTACCGAACGGTAACTTAATATTTGCCCGCGAATATAAACGTACGAGAACTTGGCTATAGCTAATGCTAACTGGCTGGATTTAACTAGATAGATTGTGTATTCGCTTGCTAACGTCTCAGCATTTCGGTTGGTGTCCTGTCATACGCTTCGCAACCGTAAACGTAAAAGTATGCTAACGTTAGCTAATTTGGGTAACGTTAAATTAAAACGGCTGGCTACATATAGCCACCTACTTACAAGTGCATGGTATAATGAGCATGTTTTTGAATGTGACACTGACTGATTTAAGCCGACCTATTCGCCGGTTAACTTTACCTAACGTTCGGTAAATGGGTACGTTTTTGGTAACTAGTAGCTTTAACATATTTACTGGTTAGTTAACGTTAGAAGTATTAGCTATAGTCAACTTGCATTAGCTTCTTTGTAAGATGCGCATGGTGTTTATTCACAAGCCACTAAGTTAAAGCAGCGTTCTAAACAACTTTTCTGTTCTTTCAGCAATGCTCCGCTGTCCTTCTCATCCAAAGTATGCTACATAAAATATCGAGAACCTTCCAGTGTTGGGGTGGCGCAACATTTAACCAACACAGTATTTATTGACAGAGCTTTGATAGTTGTGCCATGCGCTGAAGGTGAGTATGGCTGCCGCTTATGGTCAAGTGCTCATTTGACAGAGATATTCGTGTTAGCCAGACTAATCCTTGTGAAGTCACCGTCTGTCTCTGAAAATATAAAAAATGTGAAAACCCTTTCTCAGAACCACAGGTGGTGTTTCATGGTCAATTTAGGCACCTAATCTCCATCATGATGTTTATACCAGTTGTTTGTACTTTATAATTTCGATACATTGAGAGGTACACTTTGAGAACGAGAAGTTGATTTATGCGATCAGCACCATATCACTATATCATTTTCGTTAGCGATGGAAACTTTTATTCTAAGTTAGCCACCGTAGGAAGTATAAATATTAGCTACCTTTTTCAAGGAACAGTATGTATTTGGGTTTGGAGCGGATGTAGGAACTTGAATGGAACCAGTCAAACACGTATAGAATATTGATGTTTTGTGATTGATTTTCAAAACGTTACTGTTGCATTTCATTTGGCTTGTAAGACAGGGATACATCGTCACTGTATTTGGTTAGAATAAATTCTAAGAAAAGGAAAGGGAACTGCTTGTTTTGTAGCAAAAATCTGAAAATGGTAAACATCTCTAAATTTGTCAGTTTAACTGATGGCTTTATCTAGAGCAAAATGATCAGAAAATTTAACGAACAATTAAGAGGTTTTCCACTGCACTGATTCAACACATGAGTTTCTTCTGTCCAGCACCTTTACACTGGCATGCCATATTGCTTGACATGTTGTTGCCCAGGCGTGTATCAATGATGGAGACGGAATATGAAATATCATTTCGTGATAAAGGCTATGGTAGAAATGATACAGTACATACCTGTAGCTAACTACGTCTTTTTCTCTCTTTTTTTTATTTTTTATTTTCATTTTTTTTATTTCCCTCTCTCCTGGAACAGTTGTTCCATTTTTCCTAAAAAGAGTGGCATTTCTGCATACCCTCTTCCTTTTGATTTATCTCTAATTTCTGAAAATGCTTGTCCTGGTGACTTGGTGCTCGATGGATACTGAGTTTATTAATTTGGTTTTGTATGTTTTTTTCTGTGTGATTATGTGTGCATATCAGATGACTAGACTGGCCCAGCTGGTACACTACACTAGCCTGAGTAAGGCATTGTTTGCCAACCCACTTTTCCCGCTGGGGCTGCAGACTTCAATGGGGGAATGTGACCAGGAGAATAGCAGCTGAATCCTTCCAAGATGGACACCTTGTCTCTTTATTTTGTTTTCATTTCTTTTTCTTATTTTATTTGTTGTCCCTTGTTTTCCTCTAGAGAAAAAGAAATATTACATTTTCATAGAATTGTTTTATATTTTATTTATTTTTATTTTTTCCGAAGTTTCATTACTCCATGAATTGGTTCCTCACGTGTTTGTCTTGAGTATTGTCTAGGTTTACATGAGCGCCAGTATTCATTGGGCGGGGAGGGACTGTTTATTCTGTGTGGGCTGCAATGAAGGAAACTAACATTTTTCTCTCTCTTCCCCCCCTTCACTCGTTTTTTATTAATACGATCAGGGTTTCACCTGTGTTAACTTTAGGATTGGGGAAATGCACTCCCACGTTGCCCTAAAATTAGCATTTCTAATCTGTCCCGGTGGGGGGAAAAACATATCTCTTTTTTTCTTTACACCTTCTTTTAACAAAAGTTAAACCCTAGTTAAACCCTGATCACCTTTAGGTAAGGAGTTGGGAATTCCCAGGAGATCAAGTTTTAAAGGACTATTTGTTGAAGTAGCATACATTTAAGTTTGTTTGCTTGCATGACTTTTTGTGCTAGTCCTTCATTGAGGCAATTGGATAAACGAATATATTCATTTTTAAGTATGAGCCATTTACACTGTGATTTAAGAACGTCACACATTGGGCCTAAACAGGAAGCTTACCTTCATGGATCATTTAGTTTTAAGTGTTTTTTTAAATATTTTTTTTTAGCCCAGGCTTTAATGGTTAAACCTCACTGATCCTTTACATTAAACCAGTCTTGTTGCATTTCTATGATTTTCAGCTAAGAATGCATAAGTGGCTTGCATGTGTTTGGGGGTTTGGCTCCGACTGCTCAGACCAGACATAACGCAAACTCTATTCTTCCATCCCCACTCCCCTACCCCCAAACTGCAGGAGGGCAGTAAACCACAGAGCCTATGAAGAAAGTTCCATATTTTTTATTTTTCATTTGCCTTTTTTTGGTTGTTTTGGTTTACATTTGGGGCATTTCAACGATTCTTAAAAAAATGTTCTTCTTTTCTGTATCCGATGTTCTGTGTGCTATTAGTGATGCAGCCAACATGAACGCTTGTCTTGTGTTGCACACCTTTCCAACACTGCGAAACGATCGCCCCACGGGAAAAGCGCCCATGCTTGATATCGTATGGTTCATGACCAATATGTTTCCAGTTCAGGTGACCCATACCTCAAAGCGTTAACTCATTTTCTGCATTGCTTTGATCTTTAGAAGACGAAAAGAACAATCTGATTCTCTGTGAAAAAAACATGTTTAGCCATTTTTTATTTTGTTTTTTTAGCTTGATAAATCTTTTCAGAAAGTGCTAGAACTGTAAATCTGCCATTTAGCTCTTAGGGCACTTCCGCAGGGCAGTCTGGGCTTGTTCGTAGTAGCAGCTCTTTTCTCGTGCCGTTCCTCAGAAGCTAGAATACTAGGGATTTGTGAGGATTTTTTTCTTTCTAGAGTACTGGGCTATTTGTGAGATCATAGTGAAGGATTGGTGCTTCCCCACCATTACTAGCACTAAAACCAGGTCTACTCTGCAGGCAAAATCCCCGAGGAGGCCAAGGCCTTGTCGCTCTTGGCTCCGGCCGCTCCTGTTGCCAGTTTGATGCCTGGAGGAGGGCTCTTGCCTATCCCCACCCCACCTCCCATCCAGAACGTGAGTACCAGACACGGCTCAACCACTGAGCCCTCCAAACACAAATTTCCCTCAAAATGGTTTGATAAAAGAAAGTTTTTCCTAAGCATTTAAAACTTGTAGGCGGCACGGATGGTGCAGTGGGTAGCACTGCCGCCTCACAGCAAGGAGGTCCTGGGGCCTCTCTGTGCGGAGTTTGCATGTTCTCCCTGTGTCTGCGTGGGTTTCCTCCGGGTACTCCGGTTTCCTCCCACAGTCCAAAGACATGCAGGTTAGGCTGATTGGAGAGTCTAAATTGCCCATAAGTATGAGTGTGTGAGTGAGTGGTGTGTGTGCCCTGCGATGGACTGGCGACCTGTCCAGGGTGTATTCCTGCCTTTCGCCCAATGTATGCTGGGATAGGCTCCAGCCCCCCTGCGACCCTGTTCAGGATAAGCGGGTTAAGATAATAGATGGATGGATGGATGTAAAACTTGTCATTTAAATAATTGTATAATATTTAAGTTGGATGCATATATATCGTCGGTTATCATATTCTCATGGTTTGTATCAGTCCTGCCTTTCAGTTCTTAGCATGCGGTATTTGTTTCAGAAAGAATGAAATGTTTTTCTGAGCCATCGTTTATTTGGCCTATGTTTTTGATAGTTGGCTTGTTGCAGTTAGTCGGAACCTGGGAGCCTGAGCGCTCCAGCAGTTGGGGTTTGTGTGACATGAGGTTGTTAATCAGTTGGCTTCTGGTAAATATAGTTTTGCGCCTACAGTGCAGACCCACAGCAGGTCGTCTCAGGTCTGATGTGCTGCATTATGTTTCAGCTGAATATCCCCATCAACAACCTGGCACCGTTGCAGGCAAGCCTGGAGGCCTCTGCACCAGCGCTGGCAGGGGTTTCTAGTCAACCCCCGCTCATGGGCAATGTGGACCCCTCTAAAGTCGATGAAATCAGAAGGACCGTTTATGTTGGCAACTTGAATTCACAGGTAACCCGCAAAACTTTCTGAATTACAGGGATATACCATGTGTAGTACTGTAAATGACTGTAAATCATTGGCAGATTAAGTTTGGCAATTAAAACTGCAGTGAAAACACAAGTTTAATCAAAGTAAACAAATAGCTTTTTGGAATGCATTTTTAGATTTCACACTTCTGAAGTAAGCATCCTTACAACTGATTACCAAAAGTAATATTTAAATTTGAATATTTAATAATTTATTGTCATTTACTGATTGCTGTGTGTTTCTCTGTGTATGCATCTGTGTGTTTCTGTGTCTGTGTGTGTTTGTGCGGGTGTCTGTGTGTGTGTCTGTGTGTTTGCGGGTGTCTGTGTGTCTGTCTGTGTTTGTGTTTGCGGGTGTATGTGTATGTCTCTGTGTCTGTGTTTGTGTGTGTCTGTGTCTGTCTGTGTGTTTGCGGGTGTGTCTGTGTCTGTGCGGGTGTGTCTGTGTGTGTGTACCCCTCTGCAGACGACCACAGCAGAGCAGCTGTTGGAGTACTTTAAGCAGGTTGGGGATGTGAAGTTTGTGCGGATGGCGGGAGATGAGACCCAGCCCACGCGCTTTGCCTTCGTGGAGTTTGCTGACCAGGAGTCTGTGGCCAGGGCTCTGACCTTCAACGGGGTCATGTTCGGGGACAGGCCTTTAAAGTAAGCACATTAAGTACAGCCTCACTGCCTCGCTCTGTCCCCTTCACATTCAGTTAAAAACCTCCTTTCCTCAGCTTTATCATTTTATTTAAATGTATGGGAAAGTGTAAATGAGGTGGTATTACTCCTGCAGTTTTCCAGTGGAGGTGCAGAATGGTAAGTATGAGAGTGTGAAATGCACTGCAGACGGGCCTGTGCAGTCTGTCTGGAGGGCAGACCGTGATGGGCTCCCACAGAGAGACCGGTCACTGCCGGTCAGCATATACGCACTCGATTGGTATTTACACTTCCACTTCTGCTCGAATTTCTGCAGCGAAGGCATTCCGGGGCGCTGTGTGATTATGTATGATTAGTGGTGTGTCATGAGGTCTCGCAGGCATATCTCTGGAATATTACTGCAAAGCTATGATTTGGTCCGGGCACAGTAAGGGAATATAAAAAAATGCGAGCGGTTCAGACGGTGGATTGTAAAGCTGAGAGCGGCTCTGCTCCTGTGCCGTCAGGATTAATCATTCCAACAACGCCATCGTGAAGCCGCCCGAGCTCACCCCGCAGGCTGCCGCCAAAGAGCTGGAGGACGTGATGAAGAGAGTCCGGGAGGCCCAGTCCACCATCGCAGCCGCCATCGAGCCAGGTAACCACCACGCGTGTGCCTGCCGTGTGCCTCCCTGGACACGACCCTGACCGCCCTCTCCTGGTGCACGCCCATGCAGTGAAGCATCAATGTGTTGCGTCACTTTCGCAACTATGCACTTGTGTTTCACCTCCCTGGCTATAATCTGGCTAATCACTAGGATTTCCCTTTATCTCCCCATTGCTGTTTAGCCCAACTGCCCAAGTGCTGGCACTAGGTTGGATAGTGGAGGATGGGCTCCTGTTCTATAGCCATATAACCAGCCTTCCTACTCGACAGCTTCTTGTCATTATTTAAGTTATTTTTCCAACCCCTGCCCACTGCCTCATACTTTTGTGGGGGGTGAGTTCATGCATTTAGGTTCCTGATTGTTGTTCTGATGTAGCATTATGTTGCGTTGCGTGATTTTGTTAATCCCTTTTTTTGTAGAGGATGCTGTGCCGAAACGCTCCATGAGCAGTTCCAGAAGGGGTCGGAGGTCCCATTCCCGGTCCCGGTCCCGGTCGCATTCGCGACGGAAACGCTCGCACTCCAAACACAGGTACGAGATTCTGTTTCTGAGAGTCTGTTTCTGAGATCCTGCCCTACACTTTGGCTCCCCTGTTCTAGCCATGTGTGTGTGCCTTAAGAAGTCTAATACGATGGTGTAGTATTACGACCGCCAAGGCAGCCAAGTAATGGTCATGTCAGCTGCTAGCCTGGGTCAGTTTGCTGTGGACCCGACTCTGGCTCTCGAAGGGCTGTGCAACTGACCGGCGTAAATGCAGCTGTCTAACTGGGAATAATGTTTCTGAGAGCATGATCTTTATAATCTAATCCTATGAAGTGTCCAGTGAGCTCTAATGCTAAAGACAAATCCTTTATTTTTATTTTTCCTAGTTTTGGCTCTGTACTCTGTACATCATTTTAGATTTTTAATTTAAAAAAAGAATAATAAATAAAATAAATACATAAAATAAATAAAACTTTCTGTTTGGTTTCACCATGTAGAAATGATAGCACTTTTTATACTTGGCCCCTTATTTCGGGGCACCATAACATTTGGGACATGTGAAAGTAGTCATGTTTAGTACCTTGTTGTGTATCGTTTGCATGCGATGAATGCTTGGAAGTCTGTGACTCAGTCTTCCCCAGGTGCTGATTATCGTCTCTGTTGATGCTCTGCCATGTCTGTATTGCCGTCATCTTCAGCTCCTCCTTGTTTTGGGATTGCCTTAAATATGTTCAAAACTGGGTTCAGTTCAGGTGAATTTTGCAGTCAACAGTCAAGTCAAGAATTTCCAGTCAAAAAAATGTCCGTTTTTGGCTTTGAGAAACTTTGTTGCTCTAGCAGTATGCATTGGGCTCATTGTCTTGCTGTTGGATGAAGCGCTATCGAATGAGTTTGGAGGCATTTGCTTGAAGATACCTGTACACTTTATTTGGTTGCTGCTGTTCGCTGTTGCATCATTAATTAAAGGGATGGTTCACTCAGAGATGTAATTAAAGTTTCTGCTTGCTACAGATCCATCTGTGGCTGAGAGTGACAAATTCTCTAGATATGAGACTTTCTTTAGATGTAGTTTACCGTGATATTTTTCTGGTAATCAGTGCAGCAAAAATTTAATTCGACAAAACTCAACAGCAAAGCCTCTTTAAGAATCTAATGGCGCAGTTACTCACAAACATCAACAGAGCTCAAAAATGCTCATTTTAATCCTGAACTATTTCTTCTCTTTGGCCTTCAGGAGCCGGCCATCTCGGCAGAAGACCAGTGATTCCCACACCTCCCGGACCTCTCATAAAAAACGCTCTCGCTCCAGAGACAAGAGACACTCCCGCAGTCGGTCCAGGTACCTCCAGCTCCCTCTCCACAGCGGGGTACCCCTCCACACCCCCGGCCTGGGGTTACACACAGTGAGGGACCTCTCAAAACCCCTGTCCTGGGGTTACACACGGTGAGGGACCTCTCAAAACCCCCGTCCTGGGGTTACACACAGTGAGGGACCTCTCAAAACCCCCGTCCTGGGGTTTCACACAGTGAGGTAACCCTCCATACCCCTGTACTGGGGTTACACTCAGTGGGGTACCCCTCCACACCCCTGTACTGGGGTTACACACAGTGAGGGACCTCTCAAAACCCCCGTACTGGGGTTACACAGTGGGGTACCCCTCCACACCCCTGTACTGGGGTTACACAGTGGGGTACCCCTCCACACCCCTGTACTGGGGTTACACAGTGGGGTACCCCTCCACACCCCTGTACTGGGGTTACACAGTGGGGTTCCCCTCCACACCCCTGTACTGGGGTTACATACAGTGGAGTACCCCTCCACACCCCTGTACTGGGGTTACACACTGAGGGTTTTTCCTGTGACCGGCAGGGACCGGCGGAAAGACAAGGATGGGAAAACGAGGGGAAAGGAGGTGAGCTCCAGGGAGAAGGAGGAGAGGAGGCCGAGGGACAAGAAGGGAAGGACCCCACCGAAGAGCTACAGCTCGTCCCGGAGGTCCAGGAGCACCAGCAGGTCAGCACTTCTCCCAGTGCCGCTGTGTGTATCACTGCAACACGGCAAACTGCAGCGGCCTTCAATTTAGAGTAAACTATATCTCTCTCTCCCTCTCCCTCTCCCTCTCCCTCTCCCCCTCTCCTTCTCTCCTCCCAGAGGGCATAAGAAGAAGAGCAGAAGTCGGTCCAGGTCTCCCAGGAGGAAAATGAGGTCTCCATCCCCACGGCGGTAAGGGCGCGTGTCAGTGCATGGTAGCTGTGCCTCAGTTATTTTGACTGCTGATGTTGGCTGTACTCTACCTGTACAATCATTTCAATGAAATGAGAAGGTTTTGAGCACTTTCCACACACACAGCAGTCTTTTAAACTCGGTCTCATGCTCTCTCTTGCATGGAGGAAACGAGCATTGGTATATGGACAGGGGGCACGGTGGTGACTCTCCTTCACCGTCTCTTCTGCTCTTCCAGAGGGAAGAAGGACAAGAAGAGGGAGAAGGCCAGGGGCGGCAGCCGGGACCGGTCTGAAAGGGAGCACTCCACATCCAAGAGGACCGGCAGAGAGAGAGACCGAGACAGAGACAGAGACCGAGACAAGCAGGAGAGGAGAGCCAGGCCCATGAAGGTGAGCTCTGCCATTAATGTTCCTCGGGTCATGCTCCCGTTCCCCTCGGTGATGGCGCAGCATGTTGTCATGGGGACCTACATTAACAACACTGCAGCAGCCTTTACCTTCGGTCACACTTCATCACACGCCCCTTTGCCAAATTCCTAATTTCTCACATGTTCTTCAGGGCATCCCTGACCACATTTGCTGTGCCGTCATACATTGCCCTTAGTCTGCCGTGAACTGGTTATATCCGTGACTTCCTGTGTAACCTTGTACCCAGGCTTCATTAAGGCTTACGCTCAATTTCATTTGCACATTTCCCCTAAGGACCACTGTGCGCACTTGCTTGCAATGAAGATGGCCTAGTTTTTATGCTGCTATTATGAAAAAAGATGCCACCAGTTGCATGTGCTTTAAGATGAAACATGACACATTTTAAGCTTAAGATCGTATCTACACTGACCTTGTTTCTTTACTGCCTGTTTGGCTCATTGCAGAATTATTTACTGTCATGGAGCGATAAAATCACAATTCAGTGAGCGCTAGCTTGCATATGGTTATTTTTTTTAAGCAGATGTCCTACATTACCTGCCAGTAAAGTACCTTGTGGTATTACTTGAGGGTACTTCTGCCCCCCTTCTTTACAATGCCTAGATTGTAATTAAGTTCTCAGGTTGTCTACTTTATGTATGATGCCTTGGTGGTAGGCTACAGGGCAGTGAATGGAGCCCTTCCCTGCTTGTTAACTTTTCCTGGTCGGTCATGATGCCTGTCTGTACTTGGCCCATCAGCAGTCACGACCGCAGTGCTATGGCTGTGTTCTGACACAGACCTGCCCCTTCAGTCTGTGTCTTAGTTCCCCTCACATCCCCATCCTACACCATCCCAGGCCTTTTCTAAGTTCCTGGTCGTAGTCCGTGTGCATTTCTGTGCTGTAGAGACGCCGCATCTTTGCCTGCTGCTCTGAGATTGTGCTTGCGTGTCCCTCGCACTGTTGCTCGTTTTAGTCAAGTGAACACAACCTCAGTCTCTCCTTTTATCAGTCACTGGATAGTCTGCTGAATGCGTGTGAAGCGATTTGAGTGCACCGGACGAATGCAGATTTAAGCGTGTGAATGTTCTAGAACAGAGGTCACCAACCCTGGTCCTGGAGAGCTACTGGGTCTGCTGGCTTTTGTTTTCACCTTAAAAATCAGCACCCTGCTGAGTCCCAGGTAACCAGGTGAGGTGAGTTAGCTGTGTAATCATCTACTCTAATCGATCAATTAAGTGCAGAGTAACAGCGAAAACCAGCAGACCCAGTAGCTCTCCAGGACCAGGGTTGGTGACCTCTGTTCTAGAAAGACAGGGGTCACCATGAGAAAGGATTAAGAGGAGTCGCGTGCTTCAGAACCGGACTGCTTCTCCCTCAGGTGGCGAGGGATTACGATAAGGAGGAGAAGGAGTGCGAGAGCGAGCGGGAGGACTCGGGCAGCGCCGGAGAGGAGCCCGAGCCCACGGTCCAGCACAACGGCAGCTACAGCAAACACGCGGAGGACACGCCGGCCCCCAGCGAGGGCGGCGACTGAGGGGCGCTGCGGTCTGCTCTCTACTGCTGACATTCAGAAAAAGAAGAAATGCAAAACTGCAAAGAAGCGACCTGATTTTTGTTTTTTGTTTGTTTTTTAAAACTACTGTGAAACGGCTGGCCATATGATATTCATATGGTGAAATGGGCGTACACAGGCCTTTGTCAATCGATAGAACATGTAAGCTTATCTCTGAGAGCTGTACTGACTACTTTGGGGGGCAAAAAAAAACACGATTGTACTGCTTTGTTTTTGGTTTTTGTGCTACCTTTGTCCATGAAACCTTTTTTCCTTTTGTCATTTTCTTTTTGTAGTGCTGGGACTGCTAGTCTTTGTTCTTGTTTTAAGGTCAGCCATTTTATTCACGCATAACACTTATCCCTTTCTGCCAATCCAGGTCGTCAACTCCAAGTGGGATGGTTTTACGGTTTTCTTTTTTTTAATCAGAATTTGAAAAGCTACTTCTAGGCAGGAGCTTATATTTTTAGTGAGGGGAAAAAATTAAATCAGAAGTTCTTTCCTGAGTTGTTGGAACCACTTGCAAGCACATAAAACACAAGTGCCTAGACTGAGATTGTACGCAAATATATTGTAATAAAAAATACACTTGGGGAAATCATAACCATAATGTTGTACACTAGATCTGGGTAAAGGACTTCTGATCTAACAGTCTTTAAACATAAGGAGAAATTAGTGCTCTGTTCTGTGTGTGGAACAAAGTGTGTTAAGGAACTATACAGATGGTTGGTCTGCAGTCTGCAAGCCATGTTTTTTTTTTTTACCCTCTATTTATGCTATAGGAGGTGTATTGTAAATCAAGATTTTAAAATGACTCCTTCAGTCTTGTTATTTTTTCACTTTTATTCAAATCTAGTATTTTGTTTCTGGTCACTCAAAACACCCGTTGTGAGCACGATCAGTGTGTTGACCCTCCCAACCCATGTTTATATTGCATTCAGTTTACCCTTGCCCTGGCTTCAGTGGAGTGCTGAAAACATTGCTTTAAGTCTCAAACTCTCAAAGTCTCTTTATTCGTATCCTGTTTGACTCCCTCTCTCAGCTCTCTAAGAACACCAGCCGCTTGCTGTCTGAAGTGTGTTGAACACTGCGTTGTATAAAACAAGTATCACTCACTTCTTTTGACATCCAAAAACCCTACCCCTGCCCCTCACCAATATATTTCAAGATTTTAAAAATATTTATATAGATATGTTTAAAGATGTCTGTGAAATGTCCATTGGGGCATTGTGTTGGCTTCCATTCATAATTATGTACTTGTGATGTATGGTGTAGAAAATGTGTGTGTGGCAGCAGTTGGAGATGAGAAGGGATGACTGTTCTCAGGCATCGAGCTGGAGAGTTTACTCTGTCTCATGTATTGGGTTTTGTAGTGAATAAACATTTTGGATATTAGTAGTTTGTGCACCTCCTAACCGGTAATTTTGACATAAGTGTCTTATCTTTGGTTGCAATACGGATTTTCCTAACTGAAATGTATATTAAAGAAGCTTTGCTTCATAGTTCGAGTGTGCCTGTGTAATTTGTATGGCCCCTACACTGCCCCCTTTTAAAAAATGAATGGCTAAAATTATATTTCTATTCAGTTAAGTGTGGAATCTTATTTATTCTTTTACGTTTTTAAATTTCTGCAGTATATGCAACATACCCAGTTTATTTGAGGAGAATGAGGATGCTCACCCTTTTTTATGAAGCTAAGATTAAAACTGTTGACGTTGGTGGCTGCGCTGCAGCCGTGCCGTAACCGGGCAACGTCAGAGCTGTCCATCACATCGCTCAGGCTCGCCAAGGTAGGTTCTGTGATATTTGTGTGCTAACCTTACCGTATATTCTGGGAGTGTCATGTGATCACCTGGATAAGTGGCCATCAATAAACCAGTTTCTGTGTTCAAGGGTGGAGTTTGGCTCCACACATAATTGAAGCATTTCATCCAAATAAGCTCAACTGAAAGGCGTGACAGTGCACTTTAAGTAGGTGGGATTGTACGGTGGCCTCCAGGTGAGGTGCCTTTAATCATCAGTTCCGCGATTTGATTTCCAGCCTGAGTGCCGCGTGGTCTGCCAGACGATTCCTGTTGTGATTCCCGTCCTGTTTAAGTTGTGTCCTCAGTGAATTTGTGAGTTGGTGCTTTAGCTGAAGAGTACTGTGACTTTATCCTGCTTTCAGAGGCAATGATGGATCAGCTGCAGCCGTTCCGTAATGGCCAATGGTATGGGCAGATAATTTCATCATCCTGTTCAGTGGTTTAACGTAAAATGATATTTCCATGCGTGACCTTTCTTGTGTCATACAGGATGCCTGTCACTATATGTGCAACCTTTATGCTGCAGTTTCAGCATTTTCTGAGCAAGGCAGCTTGACAGCTTCCTCAAATGCCCTAGTGCCAAATCCAGCTTTGAAAAGACAATGTGCGCTTCATTTAAGTTTCATGAGAAAGCACTCAATCATCTGCCATTTGCCAGATATTTAGAAGGGCAACCCTGTCTCACCTTGATACATGCTAATAATGCCATATGGAGTAAAATGATCTCTGCATTAATGTACTTGATGCTCGTAAGTGAAGACAGCCAGTTTTAATTGCATTACTGGCCACAAGAGGGCAGGCACGTTGCTTGATGTTCCTACTGAGATGATTAATATAGTCCTCTTCTGCAGCTAAGAGCCACACTTACATTCATTATATTAATTAATCACTTTGCAGAATTTTTTATACTGACTGATTACATTTTTAGTGATAATTCATTTCAGCACATTCCTGTAAATTGAGGTCATGCAATCAAAACCTGCAAGTGCATTACAGTATAAACTCCTTTTTCTGTGCATGCACTCACCATGCACATTCTTAGGAATATTTTTACTTTATTATACCTACTCATTCATGCGAGTATCTAATCCGTCAATTGTGTGGCAGCAGTGCAATGCATACAATCATGTAGATACGGGTCAGGACCTTCAGTTAATGTTCACATAAACCATCAGAATTGTGGAAAAAATCTAAGTGACTTTGACCGTGGAATGATTGTTGGTGGCAAACGCTGATGATCTTGGATTTTCATGCTCACTAGTCTCTAGTATTTGCAAAGAATGCTGCAAAAGAAATCCAGTGAGCAGCAGTTCTACAGATAGAAGCGCGAGACAGGAGAACGGCCAGACTGGTGAAGGTGACAATGATATGAATAACCACACGCAACAGTGGTATGCAGAAGAGCATCTCTGAACACACAATGCGTTCTATGTGGGCAGGCTACAGCAGCAGAAGACTTAAGTCGAATAAACACCTTATAAAGTGCTCACTGAGTGTATAAAGAACTTCAACACGATGTTTGAGCAAAACTGGTGTCAACCCCGCACCTCTGGTTCATCTTTACAGAATCACCCAGATATAAGTTTCTTTTAGTAACAAGCTTTAGAGCCTAAATATGAACCAGAAAAGGGTAATAGCCAGATAAAAAAGTACTGGAGTAATAAAATCCTGAGGCAATAAAAGTGCCTTTAAAACCCAAAGACAACTCCAAAGTTTTCCCTATCCTAAATTGCAGTTGGGATTTGTGCCCCCAGATTACAATGGATTTAGGATTTAGGACCCAGTAATGTTCCTCCCACAGTCCAAAGACATGCAGGTTAGGCTGATTGGAGAGTCTAAATTGCCCATAGGTATGAGTGTGTGAGTGAATGGTGTGTGTGCCCTGTGATGGACTGGCGACCTGTCCAGGGTGTGTTCCTGCCTTTCGCCCAATGTATGCTGGGATAGGCTCCAGCCCCCCTGCGATCCTGTTCAGGATAAGCGGGTTAAGATAATGGATGGATGGATGGATGGATGGACCCAGTAATGTAAGACAGATATTTTATTAATGTGTGATCTGAAATGTTATGAGCCAATATGTAATTGGAAAATAATGGAAAATAACAAGAAAATAACAAAAAGGCAGAGGATCTCATGAGTACTGGGAGCTGTGGAATACATGGTCACTGAGCAAACCAGAAATGTCGTTTCTGAGAGAAATTACGTAAACTAACTAATTTCCTGGAAGACCCACCCAGCTGCACAGGCAATTTACAAGAAATGCATAATTTACACCAAGAACTAGAACTAGAATCAGCAGGCCATTTAAGTCTTATGGTACGAGCATTAGCCAAAAAAGGCTGATATTGTACCAATGAGCAATTTCCGGTTCTTCAGGAGGAAGAGTAACTTTCAAATAAGCATATACAGTCATAAAAGACGCTGAACCACGACAGATTTTAAATAAGAATGAACATTCCCTGTAGAATTAATAATTAATAATTACAAACACTTCAGTAATTGATTTCAGAAAGTTCAGTATATTGTATGTGTCTTTTATTGAAAATATTAAGAAAATACACGCCACTGAATGTATTACAAAAAATATATACTGCAATATGTCAAGTGGAAATTTGCGTACTCCACCATGTACTGTAAAATGCCATCTTTTTTTAACTTGAAAGCACTGGTCATATTATTTCAGTATATTGCAGTATGCTCCATTTCTGTAAGGGGAGCTGTCAGAGAGCAGAGAAACCCAGCCTTTCGCTGGGATAGGGGAGGCACGTGGCCTGCCTGATGTAGTCCTGCACTGTGGGCCCGCCCTGGGGCTCCTGAGGCTGCTCGCTGGGGCCCGGGGGCTGGGGCCGGGCCGGGGGCCGTGCCACGATCTGCTGGAAGAGCTCCATGGTGGTGTAGTCGCTCACCGCGGGCGGCGGTGTCGCCCGGCACTCGCCAGTCGCCATGGCGACGGGGGAGGGCCCCGCCTGCGGGCTGGGTGGGGGACTCTCCTCCTCCGCCGGGGAGCCGGCCCGAGGCAGCTCCTCCTGGCCGGGGAGACTCGAGAGGCAGGCGGGGGCCGGGAGCGTTTCGGCTGTTCCCTCGATGATGAGCAGGCTACTGGTGTCACTCTCCTGGGCCTGCTGCTCCCTGCGGAGAGGCTCCAGAACTTCCTGAGGAAAGGTGTGAGGACTCGTCAGCCAATCACTGACTTAAATTAAAGTGCTGAATCACACGGAAAACAGTATACACCGTGACCCTCTAGGACTTGAGTTTGAGAGGAACAAAGGTAAGGAGAATAGAGAAAGACAGAAAGGGATTCCAATTGGGTAAAACTGTGTCAGGCTTAAAGGAAGAGCCGGAGAAAGAGCCACTGTAATGCATTTCTGCTGTCCTATCTGTGTGATTTCATGTATTACTACAGTAATGGAAATGCAGACATCATCTCTGTCAGCTTTCATCAAAATAACCTGAAATATTAGTTATATTCGCATTCACTAAGCTCAGGCTGTCCAAACACACCAGAGTTGCTCCAGGGACTGAATCTACAAACTTTGTCATATTCATCCGTTACCAAAATATCCTTCATTTCAACAGGCTCAGTCTTTCATGTCCTGTTTTCAACTGCAGTTTCAAGCAACCTATTGTGCTATGTTCTGTCATTGTACTTACTAGTTCAAAGGCACCATCTATTTTTTGGATGGCGTTGCTGTTGCCTGGATTTGGTATGCTTGGCCAGAAGAGTTCCTTTGCCCTGAAATAACACACACATTCATGAAATAAACATGTTGTGAAAAGGACAGGGCCTGACACATTGAACCACAAATTAACTTAGATTTATGCCACTTAAGGATGACAAATATGCTATTCATGTCCCAATTATTGATGTTACATTTTATGATTTTACCACAGCGCAGTACACTGCCAATGCCAGCCAATAATCTTTTTGATCAGAATACCAGGACCAATGAGAAGCGAGAAATTGAGAAAAGTGTTAAAGTACCTTTTACACACCACGGAGGACGAGAGATTGGCACCCAATAAGAGGAAAAACACGGTTACAGCAATTCCTGCTACAGCGCCCGCTACAGTCTGGTAGCCTCCTGAAGCGAGGGAGAAAGGCATTCAGCTGTTTTCCATGCTTTATACTTTCAACATTAATTGCAGTGCATGTTAAACCTGTTATCCAGTGAAATATTTAAACATCCTGCCTGTTAAGCCTGAGAACACAGATTATATGTCATAGGTCACTTGCAACAGTGCAAACATAGCTTCCACCATGAACCCATTTCCCCTCGGATTTACTCATTAAATGCCACATCAAAATGACTCTCTGTGGTTGTGTGTGCTATGATAGAGAGATTAAGATGGTGATTAGCTAGCTAGTTATTAGCTGCCTACACATCAATCCTGAGTAGTGCACTCAAGCGCAGTTGATTATCAAGTGCATTCTGTAGATGGAGGCTATGTCAGTGGGCAGGATAATGTGATTGACACTTGGCGAAAGCTGAATGTAATTGCGAAGCGTAGTGAAAGCACCAGTGAAATGATAAAAGCTGTGGTGATTGGAATTGCCTTGCATCAAATAGATTAAAATGCTAGTGAATAAATAAACATCAAGGCGATCAAATAAAAAATACCACAATACAATTATTTGTCAATTATTTTATCACTGAGGGATTGTTTTAAACTGTTTAAACACATCTATAATTGCATTTTATTTGATGCAATATTTAATTAGCAATTTTTTATTTATTCTTTTGGATTTTTGCCCTTTTTTCTTCCAATTTGGTTGCCAATTGTACCCCGTCTAATTCAATTAGAGCTAGTATAGATACACCGCCCACACCCCGTCCCTCGGCAGCCCTACGAGACACGACATGCTGGTAACCGTGATTCCGAGGCGCCCGAGGTGATTTTTGTGCGGCGATCTACTAACCCTGCCAAGTCCCTCCCCCTGGAGCAGCGAGCCAATTATGCTGCTCCACGTGAGCCGGCCAAACTTGGCTTTTGGCAGGACCGAGAATCGAACCCCGGTCCCCGGTGTGCAACTGCAGCAAACTGCAACCGCAAGTCTGCTGCATTTTAGCCACCGCGGCCCAAAATTAATTAGCAATTTAAGTGATTCAGCATTTTGTGACTTTTTATTACTTCCACCCCTCATATGTTGCACAGTATACACAGTAGGCCAATAACTGAGAACACTGTTCTTGCATTTTTTTATTTAGTTGTCACGTTCTGGGATTCTGTTGGTGTATGTTGACTGGACTGAATTGAATGTGAATTTGTTGCTTCTTCCCTCCCAGACTTACTTGAATTTGTGGTTTCAAAGTAGAGAGAGGTACTCCGCACCCCCTGCCCCACAGCTGTGAATGCTGACAGCTGGACCTCATAGGCAGTTTGGCTTTTCAGGTTGGACAAAGTGCAACGATCCACACCAGCACTGTCTATAACCACTGTTAACATAGGAACACAAAAACATGAATGCACCATACAACTATACGGTGTGTAGTTATTTGTTGTTTTCTCTATTATTATTATTGGTCCAATTCATATGAATCCTAGAGTTTTAATGTCTGGGAAAGCCAATAAGCAACCACAATCATAAACCACATTCCAAGGGACAGGAGAAAAACTACCATTGACTGCAAACGTGAAATGAAGGATTTCACTTAGACATGCAGTTGCCTATCTCTTTCTGGAGCTTGTGACAACAACGTAAATTAGTGGCCTGTGATTGGATTATGGTATCATTAGGCCTGTTAGACAAAAACTGAAAAATGTGATTGTGGCTTTTGATTGACATTTCTTTGCCGACATGATGAATGGAACAATAATTGGCAAATGTGGTGATGATGAATGATAAAAGCTTGCGCTATTTTTAAATCAAATAAACACCACTTTAATCAATTAACATATGAGATTTTACTCATTCATGTGGTTGAGTTTGTATGAGGAAATGAGGCAGCTTCCTTATTCTAAGAGGTAGGCCAACCAAACCTTATTTACATTAAATGACATTACATTATTGGCATTTGGCAGATGCTCTTATCCAGAGCCACATACAGTTGACAAGATTAAGCAGGAGACAAACCTCCCCTGGAGCAATGCAGGGTTAAGGGCCTTGCTCAGAGGCCCAATGGATGGTCACTAATCAGTGGGCCAGTTTGAGCACTGGGGCGGCATGGATAGTGCAGTGGGTAGCACTGCCACCTCACAGCAAGGAGGTCCAGGGTTTGAATCCTGGTCGGCTGGGGCCTCTCTGTGTGGAGTTTGCATGTTCTCCCCGTGTTTGCGTGGGTTTCCTCCGGGTACTCCGGTTTCCTCCCACAGTGCAAATACATGCAGGTTCGGCTGATTGGAGAGACTAAGTTGCCCATAGGTATGAGTGTGTGAGTGAATGGTGTGTGTGCCCTGCGATGGACTGGCGACCTGTCCAGGGTGTATTCCTGCCTTTCACCCAATGTATGCTGGGATAGGCTCCAGCCCCCCTGCTACCCTGTTCAGGATAAGCAGGTTAAGATAATGGATGGATGGATGGAGTTTGAGCACTACACCGTGACTGATGTACCTGAGGTGTTCTGCTCTTTGCCGTTCTCTGTGTAGTGAATGGTGTAGCCCAATAGGAACCCGCGGGCAGCCTCCTCTGAGACAGGTCTCCATGCTATCACTAACGAGGTGCTGGTTACTTCCAGGCAGGTGATGTTCCCAGGGGCACTGATGGGAGCTGAAAGGGTTCATGGGAAATTTGATCAAAACAGCAAGCTTCTCAATTAACTCCCATGCCTTGTGAAAGTGCTGACAAAACCTACAGTTGTTTGTTTGTCAGTCTGCCAAGTATGTAACACTAATAATTCAAAGCAGCATTTTATCTCCATTTACAACAGACAAAGGAAAGAATGCACACTGCAAAAACAAAATACATCTATGAAGGCACTGGTATTACAGCTCACATGGTGCTAAACATGTACAAAAAGAAAAAAGTAAACAAAGGAGCACTGATAAAGGTCTGAATGAGACCGAAACGTCTGTTCACTTTATTTATTTTGTGCTTATTATTTTGCACTATTTTTTTCTTTTTGTTCACAGATTAGCAGCTGTTCGGCAACATGTGAGCTGTAATAAATCAGTGCCTTCATGGAGTAATAGATGCTTGTTTTTACAGTGGCCAGTGAGCATTCTCTCCTTTGTCCTACACTGTTAGCGCTACGCACCTGCAGTGCTACATTTCTTGTATGACGGAGCACAACATTTTCTTGTTCTTGGAGCTATATTTACAAAGCACAATGTAGTTCTGTTGGCACCGCAGCTGTTTTGGTGCAGTACATTTTGGTCATATTTAAATTAGTCACCTATACAACAAAGTAACTGCGATCAGGAATCCACAGCATTCTCTCTTGGCTCTCAATGCTTCCTGAGAACCCCGTCTTTGAAGTATCTTTGAAAACAGTGCGAGGAGTTTTGACATAATAAACAATACTGCATAATAAATCAATGAGTCAATTAAGTAAAATTATAACTCCCAAGGATTAAGTATTGCAAAATGGAAGGGAAGATCATAAACCATAGAAGCCATGTGATAATTCCTATGTGCATAGCAAGCTGTCTGTAAAATTGCACCTTGCCCTCAGCCCGGATGCCTCAGGGCTGTCAGCCCTGTGGTCAGACTCACTTCCTTCTTTGGCGTAGGCCTCCGTCCTGCCAGCCGTACTCTCGCTGTCGTTGATACTCTTGAGGTTACAGGTGTCTTTGTCAGGTCTTGTGTGCAAAAGGAACACATACCTCTTGTAGGGCTGCAGTGGATCTAAGACATGAAATGATTGGCTGAGATAAAATGGCAAATATGTATTTTGTCTGTGTTAGTACAGGAGAGGGAGTGCCTTTGCACCTTTGAGAGAGATGATGTCGTGGTTGCTGTTTTTTCGATGGAGGGAGTGGAATGACATCTTCTCACCCCTCAGACCCCACTCCACAGAGTAACAGCAGTAGGTTTGAGTCAAGCTGTGGTTCCAAGAAATTTCAAACTCGCTGTTGCTCACGGTGACATTGAGATTCCCATTCAAATCTGAGGAGAGACAGCAGTTCTTTTCAGTCCAAATGTGGCATTTTCGGTCCATGGGCTAAAATTCAGCTTCACTGCAGCAAGCTCATTTTATTTGTTGGCTAAATGGTGTTAAGTCCAAGGGTCCAAGGTATCAAATGAGCCTCAGACCACAGTGCTGCTGTCAGATAAGCAATAGATCTACAATAATTATTCTTTGCACTTTGACCACATATGAATTGTTTGATTACAAATAGAGAAAATAAAATAGGAAATCAGAAAGGTAGTGTCAGCAACGGTTACTGGCCAGGTTCACTTTCAAGTACCCTGCAAGTTCCAAGTCCCCTTTGGAATACTAACAATCAGTAGAAAGGCTTTTCTGTACCTGTGAGTATGTGGTGGGAATGAGGGGTAACACTTGTTTTTTGGGGATGAACTTACCCCAATCCTGTGCACTGGTAACTGTGGGTACCATTCTGTGGGCTGGGGGTGAGAACCCAGCACTATTCCTGGCTGAAATGTCGATGTAATAGGCCGACCCTGAGAGGATCAGCCTCAGAATAGGTTGAGTGACGTATAGTGTCTGACTGAACTCCCCAGATACCTTCCTCACCAGCACTCTGTAGCTATCCACAGACTCATTATTTGCGAGCTGAAAGGCAGACAAATAAAAAATAACCATGTGGCTTTCACGATGTTTGTTTGTTCAGCCGACAAGCTATACATACTTAAGGATTTCAGGCAGTTAGCACATTTCGAGTCATACATTTCAGTTTTGAAAAATATGCTGTTTGTACGAATGAAACTGTCACCTTCCAGTGTGTGACTATCGATCGCTTTCCCATTTTCTGTGGAGTGACATCAAACTTTTCTATAATAGGCGTACTGGTCAACTCTGTGGAAAATAAAAAAACTCACACATTAGTGTAACTTGAAGCTCATGTGTCTGGACTTGGTCCAAGCTGCTGCAGGTGACAAGAACTCTCATCATATTCTGTCATATTTTAAGGAAGACCTTTGCTTTTGGTTTACATTTTTTGGTCACATTTTATGTTACATTTCCATTACAACACTGTAACAATATAATTTGTAACAAGACAGTTGTTACTCAGTATAAAATAACAAACAAGGGAAAGTGCAGTGCAGTAATTTCACAGATTAACTAAATAACCACTGCACCCCTCCCCCCATTCTGATCCTAACCCCATCGCTATTGTCATCGAACCTTACACCAACCATCATCTGAACCACAATCTAGCGCATTTCAGCCTTGTGGTTACATAGCAATTTCTGATAGTCATAGTGACATTGGTAAATCTCAATTCAAAGATTCATAAGTCTTTGTAACAAAGGTTAAATCATTTTAAGTACATCAATGTGTGAATTCCAGAGTGTTTTTGATAACTAAGCTTCGGTGATATGATGGCTGAACTCACCAGGTGGGACGATGGCAACATTGCTCCAGGGGCACTGACGGCATTTTTGGTTTGTGACACACTTCACTTTAACCTCGTAAAACAACAACGCGGTAAGATTGGATACCAAGCAACTCGTCTTATTGTGGGAGTCCACCTGTGGTTTGATCAGAGCAGCGAGCATACAGGGTGAACATTTGGTTATAGTTCAGTTGATTGATTTCAGGAGTGCTCCTGGAATAGACTAGGCTCCCAAATAAAAACATTCTTACATGAAGTGTTACCATTACCATTGGTAGCTACATGTTTATGTGCACCCTACCTGTTTCC
The DNA here is from genome assembly GCF_963514075.1 of Conger conger. Classification (NCBI taxonomy): domain Eukaryota; kingdom Metazoa; phylum Chordata; class Actinopteri; order Anguilliformes; family Congridae; genus Conger; species Conger conger. Next base: position 34,406,019 of record NC_083771.1, read on the forward strand.
AAGGCAGGCTGTTCAACTCTCTGTATTTAACAATGAAGGTCTGTTTTCTTTTTTCCGCCCAGGAGACCTTTATCTCCAACTGACTTGAGTTTCGTTGGAAGATAATGCTTGCTGGGGGTCCACATCGCACTGAAATGTTTAAGAAATAATTAAGAAATAATCTGTGCCGTTCAGCATGAACTGAAATATACCCAAATTGTAGTTTCAGCCATTACAAGGTCGTTCAAGGTTATAATCATGATTGATACAGTTGTCGCCCCTGTTTGAATACAGTAAGGTCTCACATCTATTTGCTTATCAGATGCCTTTCTCCAGAGTAAGTAATGTAATAAATTGCATCTTTTCACTTCCACCCAATGCTCTTTGTCAAAAGAGCAATACAAACAAAATTGAATTGAATAAACACATTTTTCAAATGTGACATACCCAGATTTTCAGGTATTCCAGTGAATGTTGCCATCATACAATTCCTCTCATCACTGCTAGCATCAATAACATAAACAGTCATTTCACTCTGTTCGAATGGGTAAAACAGATGGGTTGTCTTGGATATATTTTCATATCTTGTACAGAAATTTCTGTCTTTCCTGCTCAAACACAGAGAACCAAAGACACTTAATACATCACTTACATTATTTGTTGAAATTGTAATATTATCAATAGTATTGACCTTTGCCTAGAGATTTAGGCTATCTAATAATGTATAATAAAATAAATACATTTTCCTCTAAATAAATACATTGTGGCTGGACATTAAAATTATGATAAGAGTGCAGGGAATTTTATGCCACTTACTGTTCTATTATGAGTGTATAAGTTGTCATATTTGAGGATTGTCGGCCTGGTTTCCACACACAGTTTGTCTTTCGGTCTGATTGTTGTATATACATTGTATAACAATCTAAATCGTGGATGCCTTCTGCAAGATAGACACGATTATTTGTCCATGTTCTTTCTTAAAATGTTATTTAAGTGCTGATGTCACATTTTTAAAAAGTGCCGTTTTCACTGCTGATAAACAAAAAAGGTGAGCATAAAAACATGTACTGTCATCTTAACATACAATACTGCGCTTTAAAAAAAAAATCACACTTGCATGCTTTTTGTCAGTGCTGAAACATACACTCTGAACTGTGCAAATACTCAGAAAAGGAAAAGTATGGTACGTGAAAAATGGCAGAGGCATGTTCATGAATACATTCAGAATTAGAAAGAAAATGGTGGACGGTAGCGGCCTGCTGGGAACCCCTAGTGCTGCACTGCATATCTGGAGTCATTCAGGGACTGCACTATGACGACTATTTTCTCACCCTATTTTGTAATGGCTGATTGTCTCCATTCTCTATAGTTCACCTGGCACAGGCAGCCTGCAAGGATCCACCCCTATCTACCAGAGGAGTCACTATTGTATGCTGGGATAGAGCGAAAGGCTGCCAACTGCAGCTACTGGACAACAACACAAAGTAGTTAAACCTTACCTTTGGATGAGTGACAGTGGCTATAGTTAACACTCTGGGGGCAGTTGCTTTTGACTGAAAGGAGAAAATAGGGCTTCAGTATACACTCCCTGAGCACTTCATTAGGTAGACCTGTACACCAGCTTCTTAATGCAAATATTTAATCAGCCAATCATGTGGTAGCAACGAAATGTGTATCCCGGATCTCTCTCAGTTGTGTACCATTCATCTTCCCATCAATCCTGACCAGATTGCCATTTCCTGCTGCTGAAATGCATCACCAAAACATGATGCTAACAGACGTTACAGTGGGGGTACCGTTACTTGGCTGATGTGCCGTGTTAGATTTACACCACACATATGTTCAAGTCAAAATGTTCCACCATCGTCAAACCACAAGACCTTCTGCCACATCTTTGCAGTATCTTCCAAGCGATGTTTTGCACATCTTACCCAGCCTGCTTTGGCTACACACAGATACACACAGAATATACAGTGTGTGAAGTCAATTACGATCTTCTGCTACATTACATTACATTAATGGCATTTGGCAGACGCTCTTATCCAGAGCGACGTACAATTGATTAGACCAATCAGGAGACAATCCTCCCCTGGAGCAATGCAAGGTTAAGGGCCTTGCTCAAAGGCCCAACGGCTGTGCGGATCTTATTGTGGCTACACCGCGATCGAACCGCTGACCTTTCTGGTCCCAGTCATGTACCTAAAGGTATTGTTAGGCATCCGGCTATCTGCACATGATGTGGAATCTGCATCCACTGTCTTTTGTGTCGAGCTAGGATTGTAAATTACATGTTGGTGTCTTTGTGATTTGCTTGTTCACTTTGCTTAATTGCAGTTGTTACTTATGTAATTCGCCTGAAGAGCAGTTTAGTAATTTACCAGATGCCTTTAGTGAAAGTAGTTTACTAAAGTGAATTTCACATGGTAAGCACGTACCATAATCTTAAAGGTACAGTAGGTAATTTCGGACTTCTAATGGTCAAGAGAGGAATTGCAGCAACAAATACGATCAAACAACAACAGTGTTTATCCCAGCCCTTCTCTGTGAACGCGCTGAAGTTGAAATGCCATTGCCTGTGGCAATTATTACTAATTCTCAACCAATGGGCTTGAATTATTGTGCAGCTATAGATGTTTTTGTAGAGTGCTGGCCCATCAACTGCATATTTTGAAACCCGAATGTAAGGACTGGAAACACAGGTAGAGGTTGATGTTCAAGTCAAAATGTTCCGCCATCATCAAACCACAAGACCTTCCGCCACATCTTTGCAGTATCTTCCAAGCGATGTTTTGCACATCTTACCCAGCCTGCTTTGGCTACACACAGATACACACAGAATATAGAGTGTGGGAAGTCAATTACGATCTTCCGCTACATTACATTACATTAATGGCATTTGGCATTATCCAGAGAGACGAAAAATTGATTAGACTAATCAGGAGACAATCATCCCCTGGAGTAATGCAAGGTTAAGGGCCTTGCTCAAGGGCCCAACGGCTGTGCGGATCTTATTGTGGCTACACCAGGATTCAAACCACCAACCTTGCGGGTCCCAGTCATGTACCTTAACCACTACGCCACAGGCACATGCTTTACAGACCTCTTCCTTGCCGCTCAAAGCGATGCTTTTTCTGCAATGCCGCGGAGATTGTTGAGCCGTGAACATTTGCTTAAATCACAGCCACTGACTTCTGCAACTCGGAGTAAAAGTTGGAGTCACGATAGCCTCTCTAGTGTCATTGAGTGGTGTTCTCAATCAATACGGTCACATTTGAATACCATTTGAAAGCATTCTGTACAGTTTGCAGTTTGCAAAGGAAAGTGGGCTAAAACTGCTCCACAACAATGTGAAAGATTGATATCAAATTATATCAGTGTTTTATTGCAGTTATTGTTGCTAAATGTGGTGTAACCAGTTATTAAGCTTCCGTATTGTTCCCATTATAAATCATTCAGAATTTAGTCTTGATCCAAGGCTTTGAATTGCCTTTGGAGTCTGTTATTGGGGTCTGTCAACATGAGAACCAGAGATATGCTAATGGCAAGGTAGCCATTCTGAGGTTGATAAGTAAGAAAAAACAGTTGGAGACATTGGCCAAACAATATGTTTAGTGAAATAAATTGTTTGGGACATCGTTCAGAAGAAAGCGAACACTGGTGAGCTCAATATTTGTAAAAGTATTTCTTATTTCTCAGTTTTTCATATGCCTCATAGATGCTTCCTTGACTGTCATTGGCACAAAAACTCCAATAACAGAATGAAACACCTATAATCAAGACTGAATACTGAAAGCTTTCTTATAGGAAGTGATTGAATACACCTGACTAATCATAAACAACTGAGAAACCAACTGTCAAATGAGTTTTGGTCCCCTAAAATGAAGGTAACTATTTATTATATGTGATGTAATTACTACAAAGATCACCCAATATGTATGTAAATTCATATATTCATTGTCTCATTTCAAATCCAATGTGCTGGAATACAAAGCCAAATGAACAGAAATTGTCCAAATACTCATGTATACTGTATTATATTTAAATGGCACATGCTGAGCTTTTATTAAAAGGTATTATTATACATTTTGGTTTCACCTTGTAGAAATGACAGCACCTTTTATACACAGACCCCCTAGTCAGGGCACCATAATATTTGGAACAAATGGCTTCATGTGTGTTTCTCATTAGTCACGTGTGTTCAACTGCTTCAAGGAAAGTCAAATAAGAAATAAGAAAAAACAGTCTGAGACTTTGGCCAAACCTTAGGCTTGCCAAAAATGCCAAATTGTTTGGAATAGCATTAGGAAGAACATCATCCTACAGATGACACTCTTCAGGAGGCAGGTGTGGATGTATCACTGACCACTGTTTGCAGAAGACTTCAAGAATAGAACTACAGAGGCTACACTGCATGATGTAATCAAGTACTAAGCCACAAAAATAATGTGTTTAAGAATAATTCCAAGTGCAAGTGTAGAGGCTAAAAGGAGCTGCCCAAGACCCAAAGCACCCCCTTCCCCCCCACCTCAATGTGTTAAACATGGCGATGGAGGTGTTATGGTTTTGGCATGACTGCCACAGGTACTAGCTGACTTAGTATCTAACTGGTGATAGCAGCAGTAGAGTTAATTATGAAGGTTACAGAAGCCTTTTCTCTGCTCAAGTTCAACCAAATGCCTCCAAATGTATTGGACAGTGCTTCATCTTACAGCAAGACAACGATCCCCAACATCCTGATAAAGCATTAAAGGAGTTTTTCAGAGGCAAGACAGGCAAAATTATTGACTGGCCAAGTGATCTAATATGAATCCAACTGAACATGAATTACATATGCTAAAGAAAAAAAACTGAGGCCATCAGGAGCTGAAGATGGCTGCAGTACAGGCCTGTCAGAGCATCACCAGAGAAGATACTCAGGGCCTATGCGACAAAGTACTAAATATGACTACTTTATTTTGCAATATGTCCCAAACAATATGTGGTGCCCTGAAACAGGGGGTTAAATAAGCAGGGAATCCGCACTTTAAGCACTGTTTGATTACAGAGAAAAGATAGATATGCTATTTTGATAAAATTTGATATTTGACATTTCTATCAAGAATAAATATGTAATTGTCCCAAGACAACAAAAATATGTATTTGTCCCAACACTGTGTTATAACTAGTATTAGTACAACGCGACAAAATATTTAAGTGCAACGAGCATTTATGTAATAGAAAAGATTACCTGGAGACATTTCAGGAGGGCTCCCACAGTTTCCAGAGAAAACGCCTAAAAAGAAATACAAGGATTGTGTTTTATCTCAATGCGACTACGCTGGTTCAATAAGTAAATACATAAATATCAAATGTGTCCGAAGCCAATCCAGTTAACCGATGAAGCGCTGTCACTGCAATTACCCTGGGATGCTGCGAACGTTTTCAACATCATTATCAGAATAATGAGCATTCATAAATAACGCGCGATGATTGGTATAACGTTATTTTATTCTTCGGTAAACGGAAGGTAGTCTTCATAAACCTACCGATGATAAACAGAACAGCGCAAGCCAGATGCCTCATTATTTAATTCTGTCCTCATCGAGTCAAAGTCGCAAAAGCGCTAGCTAATAGCCATAGTACTGACGGGCATCTTCTGTGAAGACATTCAACTTCAAAGTGCGCTCAACTGTGTTCTTCGCTGTACAAGTGGTTAATTAGCATGCAAAGAGCTGCGAGGAAAACGTGGGCTCTCACTCGTTAGATGACTGGTTTACGGAGCGACCGACGGGATGGGTCGCTGAAGTGAACGAAGCTGAGGGAGGGGCAAAGCAACTCGTTATGTCCTATTTTTAGTCTCGTACAATTACCAATTTCTGTAGAGAGATAATTAACGGTCAATAAAGCATTATTGGTTAATTGGCATTATTAGTTTCTCAATACCAAACGGACTTGCGTCACTCTGGATAAGAGCGTCTGCTAAATGCCTTGTAATGTAATGTAATCTTCTAATGAAGTACGTTCTCATAAAGTTTGGAAGACCGCACTTCCAAAAAGGATTGTTTCTCAATACCAAGAACGTGAACGTTCTTATAGGAGACCGCACTTTTAAGACCACAAGTCCAGAGAACGCAGTCACATCCATTTCAGATATTCTCACATAGTCACAGATGATTGCTTACACAAAACACATACTCCCTGCTGTACAATACATGTTTACTTATCACTCAAAAGCTGTGCAAAACTTGGATGTACTTTTTAGCCAGAGAAGCGAAGTTTCACTTCTCTTATCTAAAAATAGACTAAGTGACTAAATGCCCAATATCTATTTACTTACACACTAAAAATATAAGTATGAAGGCAATATGAGTTCCCCTTAATTTTCAGAAAGTCATACATTGCTCTAAAACTCTTAAAAGCTTTTGATTATAATCTGAAACAATATTGATTGCATATTTTGCGGGATGACCGCAAAAGAATATTTGATAGATTATATATACAAATGACACATAAAAACAAGTTGGTGCAATTACAGATATTATTGTACTAGGTGTACTACCTCGCTTAAATATTAGTTTTTAAATATATCTCCTGTTTTACTTCCCGGAAATGTGTACTCCACACACGTTAAGCATGTTTATTTTCATGTACTCAGAAAACCACCACCATGTGAGAAATAGCGCATTTATTTATTCCCAGCACTTCACTTACACCGAAAGGGGGAAAACATGTTTTTGAACTACAGGAACTTACCTATTTTAGGTCAAAATTGCTCTTCAAGCATCGAAATGACAAAATAATCTCGAGCTGACACATTTCAGAACATACTGTATATGTGTGCATGTTCACTGTTCTGCATGTTCTGTTTTCTGTGCTTTCAAGGAAGTCCTTGTTCAGAATGAAACTCTCTTTATAATTCAAATTCAAATCTGAAAAGTGAACATTCTTTAAATATTATTTTATTGGCTTTTTTTATGTTGATCTTCGACTTCTTTAAAGCTGTTACATGATTTCAAAGTGTACCCACTTGAACTAAAATTTTAGGAAACCACAAATAATCATCTGGCCAGCAGCCAAAAGATTTCCTGACAAATCATTCACTATTCATTTTGAAACCTTCCCACAGATGGAAATTCAGGTTAAATGCCATTAATTTGCTCATTAATTACTGCATTATAAAATTACCCATAATGCATGACGACTGGAAGCTTTAGCTAAGAAGTAAATTACAACAATTACAAATAAGCTTTGTCCCAGGAAGTTCTGGTTACAAATAATATATTTACATTAAAAGATGTAAAAGCCACTACCCAAATACCCACCCAAAAAATAGACCCATACTCATTGATCTCCAACCAAGTATGTCATCATCCAGAACCAATTATATCAATGACCAGCATTATGTCTATGCAGAGTAAAGATGTAAATTAATGTCACTTTTTGACTGCCATTTATAGTATTGCTTTAGCTTTGTGTGATGAGGAAATTATGTTTTAGTTGGGCCAGCCAATACGCTCTATGTTGTAAGTGTAGTATGTATACATTCCTCTAGGGTAGAGAGGCCCCCATACAGTGGTGTAGACAGGAAGAGCAATTTTCACACCTCACTGACTACACTAAACACAAAGAGCTGTAAACTACAGCTAAAATCTTCATGCTGCTCATTAACTCCAATACATTGCTCAAAATGCAGGTATTAAAATGCAACAAATCTTTTAAAATTATTATTCAAAGACCAGTGGTTGCAGTATTGATTGTAACTGTCACTAATATAATTGTTTTGTATTATTATATATAATAACATTTCTGCACAATTTAATGCTGAGAAGAGCTTCTCAGATAATATCCAGTATATTCTTATAATAGATGGATTTACTGTTTAAAACACTTTCAGGGACTTTTGTGACAGCAGCATTGTGGAACTCGGGTCTGATCTCCGAACTGAAAATTCTGAGCTCCATTGGGTTCTGTGATGATAAAATACTTCTCAAAGGTTTTGATCAGCTGAAGATTTGCGTCATCTGAACTCATTCATGATGGTGACAAAAGATTACATAGTATATACTGCTATCAATAAGGAACTATCTCCTGCTTAAAATATGTTTTTCATATATGTCAATACAGTTTTTCTCTGTGTCTCTGAGCAAAGATTCTGATGGAGATAAGGTTCTGAGAATATCACTCATACTCATTCGACACCTTCCTGTGTGGGGTGCAAGCTCTTCTCTCTGGAAAATACATTCTCTGAAAATGACAGATTTCTGTTTAAAAAAACACTTACTTCAATGTAGGCAATGTATTATAACTTGTAACTTTAGCTCAGATGGGTTGAATTAGATAACCCAAGAACTATTGCAGAAACCGTCACAGAGATACCAAATGTTAAAAGGTAACAAGCTCTGCAAACTGTTACACATGAGTACCCGGAACCCAGAAGAGCGCAAAAAATAGAGAATTGGCCAACGTTTCTGTTGTAAGCAGTGCAAAATTCCCCCACCCAGACTGACATAAACGTCATGTGGTTGCATGGAGTCTTATTGAACTAACGGTGGACTGGGCATTCTGTGCATCTCTCTTTGATAAAAAGTAGTTTGAAGCCAATATTTTGATGTGGTTTTCAGTTTTTCTATGCACTGTGTTTAAATACCCCTCTTGTGGAGACAGAAACAACCAAACCTGAAAATGTCTTTGTGTCTTTGGGACAGTATATTTTCAGAAATGCATGTCTTGACCATTGGAAGCCTTATTCTGTTGTGTGTGTCAGTGTTTAGGCAGTAGTCAATGAATCACATAGAAAACTGTCAGTATTCGTGAGGTTTAATCCTGATTGTACATTCAATGACATAATGTAAATGTCACAGGGGTACGTGGTTACGTTGCCATGTTAAATAAGATTTTAGAACACAACAGAGAATCTTCTTGCTATCACCACTGACCTCTCAGTCAGTGTTCCACAATGACAATACATTTTAAGGTGAGTAATTCCATACATAACTTGCACAAGAGACCTACATTGGCAATGCTTGTTGCTTTTGCTAGATGTAACAATAATCTATATTGTTATTACTGTTTGAACTGAGTCATCAAATATTAAAGGCCTCAAAGATCTGTATTCATACTGACAGGCAGAGAATACACTTGTGAGGGTCCGCAAACAGATATCTTATACCACTTTTCTCCAAAGCTGGCTAACATTTCCCTCTAGTGGAGAGACATATATTGCAAATGTTAAGCTTGTTTGGAGATTTAAAAGGTACAGGTCAAAAAATAAATGACTATTCCAACAGTGAAAGGGTCTAATGTTTGTTTCCTGGCAGGGTTTGTGTACAATCATTAGATGTTTCTGTGTAGGTATTAATTAGGAATCAAAGCAACTACTTTCGTTATTTTAATGTTTCTCTATGTATTGTTTTCTTTTTAACTCCTGATATTACTTCTAATGGGTACCATGAACATTCATAAAAAATTCAGGCTAGTATTGTTGGTTGGAAATTGCAATCCAAATCAATGTACTACAACACAGACACATGGTGGAGCTATAACAACCAAATTAATTTATTAACTTGAAACTCTTCTTCTCACTACCCCTGCATGATAGTGTCATAAAATGTGGCATGTTCAACCTTCCTCAGAGACTCCAGCTAAATTGCAAAGAAGTGCAACATCAACTAATCTTATTTTATCACCAAAGGCACAAATTGGAACAATTTTCAAATCTGACATAAAATCATTGAAAACTTGTGAATTGTGAAAATGAGTTACGAGTCACACTCACACTCACTTAACATTTAAACTGGTAATGCTCTCTCTGCATTGTTTATTTTCAGTGTTGTTTATATACTGTGAATCTTTTCCTCATCCATTATTAATTCTCTGCATTTTTTTGCTAATCCCCCTATTGTGTGACAAGCAGCATGAAGCCACTGTGCCAGTAATCATATGGGTGTGGATTGGATTCTATACATAGCACACTGTCAAGTAGTCATGTCAAAGTTTTAACATGTTCAGATACATCTTACAGTAGATTCAAAATAATTATATTTAAAATAATACCACAAAGTCTTCCTTGATAATCGGAATTTACAATTTATCTAATTAAATTAAGATAATATTTTCATTGCAACATGTCTTGAAGACACACAGCAATGTTTAAAACATATTGTTTTCTATTCCAGAATTTCATCATTTTTCCCTAAACATATTTTAGCACAATCTGCCAATTGCTCTGCACTGAACTGAAATTTCTTCAAATGGAGTAGTTTCATTGATCACGTGCCCATATTTCAGAAATTAAAACCCTAATGATTTCACTTGCCAGTCTCTATTAGACTGAAGGAGAGTAATATTAACTCTTTAAGTTATACATTCTGTACAGCATTACTTAAGCTAACACGAGGAATGATTTTGCCAGGAAATTATCAGAGCTATATTCAAAGACAGAGGAACATTGCTGCTTCTGTCTACTTTCTACCCGATAACAGGCAACAGTAATCGTGTCCAGCTCAAGAAAGCTGATTTTACTGCTTGTGCTGCACTTCAGACTTCAGTCTTTAGCCACTTCATTTGCTTCTACAGATTAACAGGTGTATGATTCTTTTATTAGTTCCAGGGGCTATAAATCACAATTGGCTCTGCTCTAATTTATTTTCCCCTAGGGTTACGCTTACTCGAACTGTCTTACTTGATGACTTACTCGAACCCTTTCTTTCTCAATTGGTCTGAAAAGGGAATATGGTATGCACGCCTGACATAGGTAACATAGGTGCGAGGAGAAAAATACATGGAAAAAAGACTGAAATCCCACACACTGTATCTTTCAAGACAAGCTTTAACCAAACAACAAGCAGACATTTTGAAAAAAATCCTTTGTCAGTGTCTTGGGTAAAAACAATGAGAAACCCCCAATTTATTTGATCTGATTACAGGTTGTTTTGCAAGATGCAGTGTGTGAGGCTTCAGTTTTTTCACCAATTTCTCATTTGGTCTACCCTGGCACCGAAGAAAACTTAAAGGAAAGAATCCCATCACTCACTGAGGACTGATTTTATGTGAGACATGACCCTGACCACTCTGCAGCCAGACTGTTGAATTCATTTGGATCCAGTGGAAGATCTGCCTAAAAAAAACATTTTTCAATGTTTTGTTTCAGGGCCAAGTTTCCATGACCAATTCTGCCACTGAAGCAAAGCAAATCTATGTGCAAATTCCTTTCCTATATTGTGGCATAGTGAGAGTCTAAATATGACTGAGGAGAAAATCTTTACGAATCAAAGAAAAATTATGACAATACACAGTTCTAAACCATCGTGATTGGTGATACATTGGTAAAGACCGTATTCTGTGGCTTTTATAGGTAGAACTGTTCACCAACTTGTTAATACAAATATCGAATCCTAATCGTGTGGCAGCGACTCAATGCATAAAAGCATGAAGGCATGGTCAAGAGGTTCAGCTGATCTTTGACCATTGAATGATTGTTGGTGCGAGAGTGGTTTGAATATCTCAGATGTAATGAATACAATACAGTATGTACCTGAGACTTTTACATTATTGGCATTTAGCAGACGCTCTTATCCAGAGCAACGTACAGTTGATTAGACTAAGCAGGAGACAATCCTCCCCTGGAGCAATGCAGGGTTAAGGGCCTTGCTCAAGGGCCCAACGGCTGTGTGGATCTTATTGTGGCTTAGAACCACCGACCTTGTGTAGCCCAGTCACTTACCTTAACCACTACGCTACAGGCCAAGACTTCATTCTTTCATTTGGTATGACATTTAATCCATTGCAATGTATTGCCTTGAGAACTGTGAGAAAGAGTGAAAAGTGTGACAATATGCCCATTACCAAGGTATGTAAACTGAAATTCTTCAGTTTGTAGTATTAACTCGCTCTGGTCGATGGGAGAAAAAGGCAGACAGAAACAAGCACATGGGGAATCGATGGGAGAAAAAGGCAGACAGAAACAAGCACATGGGGACTCAATGGGAGAAAAAGGCAGACAGAACGGAACACATAGGGAATCGATGGGAGAAAAAGGCAGACAGAAACAAGCACATGGGGACTGGATGGGAGGCTGTGTGATGCAAATGTGAGGGTGAAGGGCCAGCTGGAGGCTCATGTTTACAGACAGAAAAAAAACAGGAGCCAGGCCAACTCAGACAGCCAGAGATTTATAAATATTGCAAGATCATGTATCTCATCATGTGATACTAGGTGAAACAAATCTTAAAGTTGCCGTATTGGTTATTATTATGCAGCTGACTGGCTGCATTTTCAAATGAATCTCCTGAAAATGGATGTGCCCGCTGATCTGTGCAGACAGGCAATGTCATATTCAAGAGGAAACACCAGTGACTCGCACAAAACATATGGGATGGGAAAGTAAAGCTGTAATATACTGTAGGCACCTATTTCCATGAGCAAAAACATAGGTTTGAAGAGCACACAATTTCACAAGAAATAATAACTTAGTGATCTCATAAAAAGCCAAGAAATGTCCTCAGACCTATCGTTGTGTAAAATGTTCTGAACGGTCATTGGACCTGAAAGAACGTCCACCAATGCAAAGCTGCTTACCTGGGGGGTTGTGAGAATGAGGAGTGGGGGCATACTTTGTCACTGGAAATATCAGAAAAATTTCCCTCAAATGTGGTTTTATAGCCCCATATAACATGCGGCACCAAATTAATTTGAACAGGGCTCATTAAGCATAGCATGGATTGCATCACGAGCAAGACACAGCCTCTTATGGGATCATACTAAACTCAGTAACTACAAACATTCCCGATTTCATACTGTGGTAACATTTTAAAATCTGAATTTTGTCTGTCTTGCACTTCAGTCAAATCATTCAGTCAAAGATAACATGGTCAAGATGGTCAAAGTGCTGTTGATTTGATTAATGTCACCGTTATCAGTATCACTCAGCTTTTAAGAAGCGTGGGTTGTTGCGGCAATCATTCCCTCTGAGCAAGATCCCATGTGTATTGGGTAATCACCATGCTATACACATTAGCCACTATTTCTCAAACACAAACAAAACAAACATAAATCCAAATTGGGTAAATTTACCAAGAGCTGTTCAGTTATGCTTCGGGCATATGAACACCAGTTTGAAGTTCTGGCAAGATGTTTTCTAATTAATCTCCAACCCCTTTCCAGGAGCGACAACCACTAACACTCTGTGTAATAGAACATAATGTCATGGACAAAAGCGTTTATTAATAAAAAAATGTTGTCGAGAAAATTGCGAATGGAGAACATTTTGTGAAAGTGGGAGAAAATTGCGCTGGCCGCTAATCAGTCGGCACACTGGCTGACCATAAAAACAAGTTAGCGAAGGGCTACATTGTCACGTTCACGGTTCTGCAGCGCCTGAAAAATACAATTTCGTCACCACACAGCTGTTTTGAGCGCAGTTTAAGACTGAAGTTTGTACCATGGATTACCTCTCCTATCTTAAAGTGGGCGGAGATTCGACTGAAGCTCGCCGTCCAGACCATTAGCGGTAGCATTTCATCCAATGCCAAAGTGAGATGGTGTCATCCTGTCTTGTTGGAACTACGCTTGGTTTGAAATGGACTTTACTTTTTTCCCCCGGGGCACACCGTCGCACGTTGTTGTAAGATCATGATTCCAGAATATGAGTATGAGTGTCGAGGTATCTCAATGGACACATTCTGACAATATAGCTACTGCAATCTCCCTGGAGCTATCTATCAGTATAGCTTATAAGTGAACTGATTAGAAGTAGCCTAGTTGGCGTGCATGCTACATTTAACAATAATGGAGAATAAAGTTATTGATATATTTGGAAATTGTAGCAGCAAGAGCTCGTCTGGGTCCGAAACATTATCTGAAGGGGAAATGACGGCTATTGCGAGCTCCTCGGTCTGTGGACATATCGACGATTCAAGTCTAAACTCTTCAGACAGCGAAACACAAACGGAAAGAACGAGAGAGGAAAAAAGCGAGACCGAGGACAGCACTGAAGAAGGGGGAGCAGGGAGTGAAGATCACCGAGATTATGCCGAGGAAGACGAGGACGAACTGGTAAAACGACCGCAACTATTAATCTTTCATGTATTATTCCAACGCCACAGCAGCCCCTGAATGCGGGAGCGGTTGGACAGGTGTGCGCCGTTGTTTTCCCCGCTGCGACGTCCAACATGAATTCCAAACCATGTAGTGAGAGGCTGAGAACATACTTTTGTAATTAAAAGCAAAATCGCATGGACGCATTCTGACGTTGGCTTAATATTTTTGCGCGGCTATCATTCGCAGAAATGTCAGATTTTATTCTTTTTAAATCTAGAGAATTGGCAGAGAGAGCAGGCTACCGCAGTGTTATCACCTGTGAATGTGAGACACGTGAGGTTGTCCTGTGGAGTTTGCAAGTCTGATGTAGCCTACCGTATGCATTGCAGTGTGTGCAGATCAGTGTTTTTTAAAAGACATGTATACCCCACGGGAATGTCTACATTATGACTTAAAAATAAACGTCTACGGTTGTTTAGTAGGAGAATCAACTTAAAGATAGCGAGGGGAGGTTATGCGACTATGATGAAAAATATAATCCCAGAGGCAATTGGTTTCGGTTTAAGTAAAATTCACAAACACGGCCATATCCAACTGGCTACCGCGACAATTCGGAATTTTCAGATTTATTGCCTGGGCTCTTATTCCGATCAACATATTGTGCGAATTTTGGGCATATCCTGATGAAGCTGTCGACAGGCCTATTTTAAAATATTTATATGTTATTGTTAATTCTACGACTAAGTAGCCTAATTGAAGATGAACCCTGGGCATTCTGAACAGCGACGTTATTTGTTTTTGCAGAGTAAATATCAGCCTTCATAAACATTAAACCTTAATCGCACGTTTTATCTTCTTCTCAAATAGATGGGGCAGTTGTGCTTTCTCTTGCGAATTCGCTTCAGTTAGTACACATTATCTGTCCTGGAGTTAGCTTTCCTCGGTGACGCACGTGTAAATCAATCTGTCAGCGTCTGAATATATGCTATTCCCTGGATAGCTCTTGCAATAATTTTAACTGCGGAGCTAACGTTTATAAAACGTCATTGCGTAATTGTAACCTGCAAAATCCCATTGACCAAATAAACACTATGAAAACAAATGACGCGTTCAATGCCGTTCAATCAAATGTTTGCAGTAGGGCTATTAGTTTAATTCTTTGTCCCCCAACTTCTGTCTTTAACGTTTTATTTTCCGTTTTCATTTTCTTCGGACTTGAGTGGATCCTTGTATTTGTGGGTAGATGTATGTTTATATAGTGCAGTCCGTAAGTATTTGGACAGTGGCACAATTTATGTTCTTTAGGGTATCGTAGGTGATCGTGGAATTACATCCAGTTTTATGCATAGTCCCTCCATTTTATTGTACCAAAAGTAATTGGACATTTGGCTTCTCAGCTGTTTCTGATTGGTAAGGTGTATTCAATCGTTTCCATGGTGCAGGACGTATGAGGGAACTTTCAGTATCGAGTCTTGATTCTCGGCTTTTGATTGCCTTTGGAGTATTGTTTTGTCAATATGAGTTGTGCCAATGACAGCCAAGGAAGCCACTATGAGCGTGAGAAATAAGAAGAAAAGATCTATGCCAAATGGCATGCTTACCAAAATAAATGGTTTGGAGCAACGTTAAAAGGAAAGAGCACTGGTGACTGGAAGTCTTACAGAGGCTCCATTGCAAGATGGAAGCCACTAGTTAGCTGCAATAAAAAGGATGGCCAGGTTACAGCTTGCTACGAAGTACCTAAAAGAGCCTGGAAAAAGCTCTTGTGGCAGGAGGAGACCAAGATTGAGTTGTATCAGAGTAATGGCAAGAGTAAAGTGTGGGGGCTAAAAGCATGTATGGATGCCACAGGTGGCGACTCACTAACTCAATGGACAATGCTCCATCCCACAGCAGGAGAATGATGCCAAACATACACCAGTGCTCTTAATGATGTTCCAAGCAGCTTGATTCAGTAATCATATTGTTTGGCCTATGTCTCTGACTGTTTTCTCATTTATCGGCTTCATAATGGCTTCGTTGACTTTTATTGGCACAACTCTGGCCCTTGTAATTCCTACACAGATCACACAATATGGATGTCAATGCCCTCAAGAGTCTTGAGTCTACACTTTGACCACATATTAATTGTTCTTTAAATTAAAGGAGTACAGAGGCAAAAGAACAGAAATTGTACCACTGTCCAAATACTTATGGACTGAACTGTATGTTTCACGTCATGTAAATACTTGATTCATTTAAATTTGATTGCCATTAAAGCAAGGAGGACAAAAGCAGGTGGTCTGGAAAATCTGGTCATACAGTATGAAATGCCCTGATTGAGGACTGAATAACCAGCATTTCTTTTAGTTCAGTTATCTTCTTCTGAGAAGTAGATATTATACTGTATTCTCTTCATGGTAAATCTTGTCAGGTCAGATTTACACATTCAGGCTGATGTCTGATGGGACTGTGTCAATTACCCTAGTTTAAGCCAACAGGTCTAATCTTGGACCACCCCTAGCACTGGCTGTGTTAATCCCTGTCATTCAAACCACTAGTCTCCTAATCGGCATATTTCTCATTGACTGCTGGCCAAAAGTAGCTCACAAACTTGATCTTCCTGTTGCGATTACTACACCCCACCCCAGGTCAGGTGACTGAGAACAGAAGTCACTTGAGCCAATAAAATTTAAGAAGTAAATGGGAAAGAAAATGCTCTGGCAATGGCGTCTTCTCAAGAGTATAACACACACCCACACCCACCCACCCACCCACCCACCCACCCACACTCCCACACTCTGGAGCAATGCAGGTTAAGGGCCTTGCTCAAGGGCTCAACGGCTATGCGGATCTTATTCTGGCTACACCGGGATCGAACCGCTGACCTTTCCGGTCCCAGTCATGTACCTAAAGGTATTGTTAGGCATCTGGCTATCTGCACATGATGTGGAATCTGCATCCACTGTCTTTTGTGTTGAGCTAGGATTGTAAATTACATGTTGGTGTCTTTGTGATTTGCTTGTTCACTTTGCTTAATTGCAGTTGTTACTTATGTAATTCGCCTGAAGAGCAGTTTAGTAATTTACCAGATGCCTTTAGTGAAAGTAGTTTACTAAAGTGAATTTCACATGGTAAGCAAGTACCATAATCTTAAAGGTACAGTAGGTAATTTTGGACTTTGAATGGTCAAGAGAGGAATTGCAGCAACAAATGCGGTCAAACCACAACAGTGTTTATCCCAGCCCTTCTCTGTGAACGCGCTGAAGTTGAAACGCCATTGCCTGTGGCAATTATTACCAATTCTCAACCAATGGGTTTGAATTATTGTGCAGCTATAGATGTTTTTGTACAGAGTGCTTGCCCATCGACTGCATATTTTGAAACCTGAATTTAAGGACTGTAAACACAGGTACCGGTTGAGTCAACATGTCAGTGAGCCTTTTTCAATGATAGGAAGGGATACAATGGTCTTGTAACAATAACACATATACACACAAATCTTACCTATTGTACCTTTAAGACACCACCATTTTTATTACTTTCTGCCATGTTGTTATTATAGACACATGGAAATTAGCCTTACATTTATAAATTAAGAAATGGACTGTCATTCCATAGTTGTCATTCAAAGTCATTTTTGCCAACTGTGATGCAACCACATTACAATGGCTAGTGTTAGTTTAACTCTAAAATAGCTTGTGGTCCAGTATGGGTAAAACACACCTTTATCATGGTAACATTTACATGTCACAGTTGATGTAGTAATACTGAACATTGCACAATCAGTCGTTGAAGGGAAGCCAGCTCAAGCTTGCTTACAGTGGCATTTTGCATTGCTGCCGATGTCTGAGTACAGTACAATGATGATTCTCCTTGGGCATTCTGGTGCCATTTATAAGACTAAACATTTAATCTGTAATCTACCAATATACTTTTGTTTGTATTATGTAAAAGGATCTCCAATTCAATTTTGCATGGCATTAGGTCAGTTTGAAACGGTATTGAAGGCAAAGGCCACATTTCACAGCATAATCAGGTTCAGGCTAATCTGTTTGATTTAGATTTAATGGCAGCAGAAACGTGGTATCAGAAAATGAGACTCTGCAAATGCAGGCTGGATCCTTTGAGCCTCACTATTTTATGATTTGGCTACGACAGGGAGTCTGCAGAGGTTGGGAATAGTTTCTTCAGGGGTAGATTCGGTTCGAGGCAATCTAGTTACCACAATCTAACGGTGCTTTTTGTTTCTCACAAAGGGCCGAGTATTTCAAAACTTTTAGGGCAGGGTATTTCAAGAATTATCTGGGTTTTGAAATCTCTTTTTTTTTGCTATCCCAGATTAAATTGTTCTTGTAGGTTTTGTCTCGGTTTTTCAAATAATTTTCAAATAGGATCATTCGAATATGATAATATCAGGATTACAGAATCTAGATTTGCAGTCCATGGATATCCCACTACCTCTTGGTCAAAATAATGCAAATCTCTATGAGACAAACAGACATGAGTGAACATGTTGGAAAAAGTGTAATCAGTTTGCATATTACTCATTCATATTATTCATGTGTTTTTGAAATCCATAAAAATGATGAATAAAGTCAATTTAATGTTG
Source organism: Conger conger (assembly GCF_963514075.1). NCBI lineage: Eukaryota > Metazoa > Chordata > Actinopteri > Anguilliformes > Congridae > Conger > Conger conger. Next base: position 34,424,605 of record NC_083771.1, read on the forward strand.
TCAACACAAATGTGCAGAAATGAGAGAAATGTAAATTTAGGGTTATATCAGGAAATATTTGAAGTGATTATGTTTTATACAGATTATTTTGTTGAGCAGCTTCTCAAGGCATGAAGACTTGAGGCAGATCCTCTTCAAGCATTCACGTCCAGGCTTGAAGCGGTGATAGATACTCTAAACTGTAGATCAATGACAAACCTAGATTTGCTCGATGGGCAACAGACGGTAGGCTTATGGTCTTGCATGTTCTGCAATTATGAAATTAGCAGCTAATGCACATTAGTTAGTTCTTAATTCTAAATGAGAAAAACCTTAATGATGAAAATATGGAATTTAGATTTTCCAAAAAAAAATTGCAGATGTGTTGTGCTTTCTGTGGCCTGTTTAAAGATTCAGCACCTGTTGGATCATTATAAAACATATCTTGGCTTCCCCTTAAGTACTATCATGTTTTCCTCTCAACGGTACAGGAGTTATGTTTATTTCATGAGGTGCATGTTCACATTCAGAAAGGCCCTGACTGACACAGAGCTAAAATCCAAGCTACTTACCAGACTACTGGAACTCAGCTCTTGGAATGTGCCACCCTTTTTAATTGGACCATGGTGTATTAATTAGGAAACTATTGTGCAAAAAATATTTTAGAATCAATTTCAGCTTTAAACGATCTTACAATTATGCGTTGCATTTGCAAAACCTTGAAAAACTGCCCATCATCAAAAAGATCACATTTACATTTTATTTTAGGCATCTAGCGAACTTATCCAGAGGAAGGTGCACAGCTTCAATAGGTCAGTAGTGTGATACATTGGTTAGGGGACTACAAGGTTGTAGGTTTGAATGCCAAGTGTGGCACTGCCATTATACCATTCAGCAGCATGCATAACACTAGGTAATATAAAATATATTCACATATATTTATTAACTTTTCATATTTTTTATGTATATATATATATATATATATATATATATATATATATATATAGTATATCATCGTGAGCGTGTTATATGTCTGTGTTGGTTGGCACTTCACAATAGCACATTTTGAACCGCAATATCTAACCTGTTTCAAAACCAATCTCAATGGCATTTTGCAGATCTACTCACCTACTACTGTTCCCATTCTATCCCGGCAATAGTCAAGCTCATTGCAATGTTACATCTCGCATTTAATTCAAATGACACTAGCCGCCAACGCTGGGATATGTACACATTTTGTCCTGCGCGGGATAAACTTTTACGTGGCAGCCGATTCATGGATATCGCCACATGCATCTCATTTATTGATGACGTAATGAGCTGTAGCCTTCTTCAAACAAGCTGTCCTGTTACCACAGCGTGCTGAAAGGGCATTGGGTTTTTTGTGGACCATGTTGGATTAGTTTCTCGTATACGGTACTGTACGTACCTCGCTTTGTGCTGCCTCAGTCAGCATTATAAGAGCCAATTATTGTACGTTTTTACACAGCCACCCAGACCCTTACCTACTATCCCCACAGATGTAAAAAAAAAAAAAAAAAAAAGAATCCATTTTTGCTTAGAGGACACACATTTTTTTTTTTCAGCAGGCAATCCAACTTGTCTTTAATCTTCTTAATTTTACTTTCATAGCAGTAGAGATCTTGATGCACTTCATCTTTTTGTTTTTCAGCATGTTTTATAACTCTTTGGCAAGCCAAGCCATATATTATTGTTGTAACATATTTCTCAGTTGCATCCTCTCACTCTCACAGGAAAAGCAACCAATCACAGACAATTCCAATAGTCTTCTGTAGCCAAAAAAATATTGTAGATCCACAACCTCACTCTGTTTTCACTTTAAACACAACCCACCCCCCTCCTTTTTGCAGCCAACCAGAACTGTAAGACAACTGTAAAAATAACCAGCGATGTATTTTAACTGGGCATCCGGGCTAGCAAAGGGGATGTCCTGTGTTAGTGAATGGCTTATTCGTTAAGAAGATTAACTTCTTATCTGATTAACAGTCCTTTTACTTTAGTGGTGGGCGATGTCATCAGAGGATGGTTTAATTTCTTCCAGTTGTTCATTCCTGTTCAGTCCTCTTTCGTCTTTGAGGATCCTAGAAGGGTTATCTATGATAGAGGGGGCCACCTGAGACGGGTAACCATGCCACTGTTCAGGAATACTACTGTCCCTGAATTTGGGCCTGCTGGTGACTACAAGGTAAGAAATAGTTTCCAGGGAGGGGTGGATGATTCTTGGCGGGACGTGACTTAAGTCTCGTCAGGGCTTCGAGTAGAGAACAGTCTGAGGAAATGTAAAATTGATGTTTAAAAAAATAGTCATGTTGTTCATTACAAACTCAAACTGAAGGAACATGGAAACAATCATTTTATGTTTTTATCTGTGCAATTACAGATCAAAATTATGCAATGGTGCACTTTAAAAAGCATGAATGGAAATCTGTTGGCTTGAGTGCTTGAGCCTAAGGTGTTTTCATGAATTGAGATTTGAGCTGACTGATGATTTATTCTGTCATTTCAACTCTTAGAATAGAGTGGAATAGAATGCCTTTAATGTTGCTTGACAAAGTGATTGTGTGCCTCTCCTGATCAGTGCTTAGAAAGTAAATAGTAAATAAGAAATAGAATACTCAAGAAATATAATACAAATATTATGAAAATCACCCATATTACACTTGTGCAAGAGGCTATTATTGCGCATGTAGAGATGCTTGAAATTGCTCATTTGCATTTGTGAGTTGGAAGAAGCTTATGGTGCATTCCCTGCACGTGTCATCCAAGGTTGGAACTTGGATAAAAGGGTGACCTAATTAGCATCACTCCGACCATGCCACGTTCAGTGGTGTTTTTGGGCATAGAAATTCTGGTGGGGCACTAAACAGCTTGTCAAGCCTAGCCGTGAATATTGTGAGCCTCAACCGTGCTAGTTTGACACAGTGATGAAACCCTTTTATCACACTATTGCTAGCTGCTCACTTGAAAAATACTGCTACAAGAAAGAGAGCAGATGGGCCTAGCATTTGAAATAAATGTAAATTTGGGAGGAATATGAAATAAAAAGGTGATTCACTGTTTGGTTTGATCATTGCCAATTTTGTATTTGATCAGGGGATAATCAGGGGAGCTGGTATAATTATCAGTTAATCAAGTTAGCTGGTATAATTACCTGTATACAGTGTGGGGAGACATTGTGTGCAACCGCACTATGCCACTATAAAGGAGGAATTATGGATTCCTCTTGTACATTTGTGGATCTATGTAAGGTTGAGCGGTTCAACACACATTTTCTTCATTGAACTGCAGCGCTTCAGTGAATGTCAGTGTGATAAGAATGCAATACTGCCAACTAGTGGTTGGGCCAGACCCACCAGCCCCTACTGTAGAGACGCTACTGACCACGTTCATGGAATAACCCCACAATGTTCAGCCGTGATGCATTTTTTCGTCATCTCCGAAACTCTGGAGGTGCTCGAGACGGCGGAGTTGAGGGAGAGATTTTAGGATAACGGGGCATGGTGTAGTGCTGAATTCATGTTGGTAATGGCTCTGGGGTAAAAGCTGTTTTTGAGTCTGGAGGTCTGGGCTTTGATGGCCCTGTAGCACCAGCCAGAGGGCAGCAGGACAAACAGATGGTGATTCATCGCTTATGTAATGTTTCCAGCTCCCCCTACTAAATGGGTCGAATAATTACCTGATGTGGTAATTACTCAACCCATTTATCTGCTAATAAAGCATTCCATTTTGAAGTTGGGGTGCTGATTGTGCCTATTCGTATTATTTTGCAAACTGGGTTTTTAAACGGTGCATTAGCGTTTTGCCTTTCCGTATTTCTCTGCTGTATTTGGTGTGCGATCATCCAATGATATCAACCACTATTGTTCCTGAATGGTCCCAAACTTGAGCTTGCGCCTGCCTCTTTGTGGCTTACGTGCAAATGGAAGGGTTGACCACGTTGTTGACTGGGGAAAACCAGTAGAAAGCTGTGTTTTGCCGGCACCCCAGCTGCCAGCATGACTTTGCTCCGGTAACTCCGCCTTCCCTGCGGTGGCTGAGATTGGCAAGTCATTGAGAAATGTGTGGCCTGTTGAGCATTCTTTTCATTTTATTTTTTTATTCAAAGGTTCAAAGTGCAAAACTATAGACCTCATTCTGTAGCATAGTGGTAGTATTCACTGGGGCTGTAGCAATCCTATTTATTTCAGGGTTAATCAGAAGCAGACAGAGATGAGATTCTTAAGGGCAGTGTACATCTTTGCAGATGCCTGTCCTGGTAGTCCAAGGAAATGTGTCCGGGCCTCCCAGCTCTGAATGAAGGCACCATGCCATATCACAAATATAATATTCAGTAAATACCAAGGTTTCCGCATTGCGACTCCTCTCCAGATTAATGAACCTCTGTGTGCTCTTAAGGGCAATGGGCTGTTTATAATGATGTAAAGTTCCCGGAATGGCAGACAAAGTATTTCAGAAGTTTAAACACTGTTGTTATTCGTTTATATTGGCTTCCCTTGGTTCTTCCTCTTGTTATTTACAGTCCTTAGTTGGCTATGATGGCTTGCTCTAAAATTATTCACTTGGAGTATAGTTGGACACTGTTCATTTGACCAATATGTGTGGAATTTCACATGAATAGCTTGATATCTCATTATTTTTTGTGGATATGTAAAGGTAATTTCTGGTGTGGCCTCTATGGTTTGTTTTGCTTGTTCTCTCCACTACAAACAAATTAGATTTCCAAACATTTGGTTGTGAACCCTGAAGTAGTATGGCAGTTTATATCCAGCAACATTTTGTATTAACACAGGAAGCTTTTCCACCCCCATAGAGAATAACAGAGTGCATGGTTCAGAACCTGCTGTGGACCTTATGGCCAGAATATGTATTCCCTTCTGTCTCCTCAGTATGCTGGCCTGCACTTGCAGTGAGCACTAGGCTGGCTGCTCAGGCCAAGTGTGCTTCAGTGTTATGAGTTCACTAGGCCGAGGGACATTAGCTTGAGAATTCAGGCCTTATTTTTGTTGCAAGCCTGAACTCTGTTTGGGTTCAGCGTAAACATCTCCATTCTCCGAGGAGCTATGCTCGATTTTGGTGGGAAGGGGGGTAAACTCTGGTGGGGGTTGGGGGTGCTTGAGGCCGTCAAGTCGAGCAGATGTTGGGTAAGGAAGTCACGGGGAACTGGAGTGCGTTGCTTGAAGGGCCCTATGAGAAGCGATTGCTACGGCGCATTCCTCTGTGCAGGCCCGCGTCTCTGAGAGGGAGCACGCACTCTGTTCCCATGTCTGCCCCCACCACAGCGCTGTTAATGGACTGGTTTTGCATGGGTGCTTTGTGGAGTTCTCATCAAAACTCATTCAGAGGCTCTCATTGATATAATCTCATCTCTCAGACTCATGCCAAAGGTCAGTACAGCTACATGTTTTTTCCTTCCTTAAGCCAAATTTGTATCTCGGTTCCCCAGTTTTTTCTGCTTTTCGATTCCAAAAAAAACTAAATTCCCGTTGGTTTTCACATTGTAGCTATCAGACAATTACTTTTTTTATTCTCCCATCACACCCTGTGTAGTTCCATACTTTCAGCTTCATTCAGCACAGACTACTGCAGACTACTCTGGATTCTCATCGTGACCCTTCATTATTTTTCCAGACCTTGAATGCAGTACATATACTGTACATATAGATGAATAAATGTACATTTATGAGCTGAAGGTATTGTTTCCAATGTTTTATGTATGCCATGTTCTGCTATTCCAGAAAAGATCCATAAAGCAAATAGGTGGAATATTGGGTCTTTCTAATTCAACCTGCTGTGGCACAGTCTGACAGCTTTAAGAAGATAATGTGATGTTTTTCTTCTGCTCTAACCTTGAATGTTTCTCACTCTTCGAAGTCTGACTCGAGCTTTTACACACTGTGCCACCATGTCTGCTGAGCGGTAGGGTCAATGTTGCTTTGAGCTGTAAGCTGTTACATGGAACATGGCCAAAGATATTATATAAACGGGTTATGACATGTCAATGAACATAAATTGCATAATGGAGTGCCCTGATACTTGGCTTAGAAAGAATAAAGCTCTATGTCCTAATGCATTTTTATCTCAGGATGTTGCGAAATATTTTCAGAAGCAGTGATATCTGTAATTTCTTAAATAATTTACCTGAATAAAAAAAGGGGATGTGCTTAAATCTGTTTCTGTGAATGATTTCATATAGAATGACCAAGCTTGCTAGCTGCTTTTGAAGCCCTCATTCCCAGCCAGTGTAACCCAGCCAGTGTAACCCAGCCAGTGTAACCCAGCCAGTGTAACCCAGCCAGTATAACCCAGCCAGTATAACCCAGCCAGTATAACCCAGCCAGGGTATTCTGACAGTAGAGCTGAGTCAATTCATGCAAGCAAGCTGATGAGGAATAACGGCAAAATAATGACACTGTCACTTCAGACTATAGCCACAGAGACCTGCTAGGATTAACAGTGGGGAAATATCCCCTCCCCTGACATACCGGGCCTCTCCCTGCTTTTAATGTCCTTGGACACACCGTCCCTTTTAGTCTTATCTGTCCTGCTAGAAATGCAAGACTATGTAGGAAGGTTACATTTGTTCACTAACAAACCTTTCTTCATTGTCTAGTCAATGAATTTCCTGCCTACCATATTGAGCTATCCAGCCATTTGGTTTCAGGAAATCAGGGATGGGATTCAGTTCAACTGTGCCGTGTACTGAATGTGTATTAAGAGAAAGGTGCTTAAATAGCTTGTAGTATACCTAACGAAGGTTCTGCTCAACTGAACATAGGCCTGTGCCACACCCGCTTCGGTTACAACCACCCAAAATGCAAATATTGAAAATGCAAATTTTCTTCCTTGTCCCAAAAGCCTGTCATTTGGTGACACATTTGGGACTTTTATTTTCAGATGGTTTTATATAATAGAATAAACAAGATCAGTTTGTTATCATTTAGGTTCCAGTATTTCTCTGAATACCATCCTGGGTTATTTGGATTATATTTAATCATACATGTTGTATAAATCTATTTGCCCGCTTGAATCTAGGTATTCTTTCGCTGGGCAACATATTTAATCTCATCATAATACACGAGAATATATTCATAAACCGCCTTTCTCTCTCACACACTCCCTCTGAACTCCACTTCTCCTCTCACGCACTGTTTGTGCGGCGTGCTGGTCAGCATCTTACATCCCACACAAGCTCTGCTTCAGTCACTGGGCACACTGCTGGGTTATAGCACAAGCTCTGTTTCAGTCACTGGGCACACTGCTGGGTTATAGCACAAGCTCTGTTTCAGTCACTGGACACACTGCTGGGTTATAGCACAAGCTCTGTTTCAGTCACTGGGCACACTGCTGGGTAATAACACAAGCTCTGCTTCAGTCACTGGGCACACTGCTGGGTTATAGCACAAGCTCTGCTTCAGTCACTGGGCACACTGCTGGGTTATAGCACAAGCTCTGTTTCAGTCACTGGGCACACTGCTGGGTTATAGCACAAGCTCTGCTTCAGTCACTGGGCACACTGCTGGGCTATAGCACAAGCTCTGTTTCAGTCACTGGGCACACTGCTGGGTTATAGCACAAGCTCTGTTTCAGTCACTGGGCACACTACTGGGTTATAGCACAAGCTCTGCTTCAGTCACTGGGCACACTGCTGGGTAATAGCACAAGCTCTGCTTCAGTCACTGGGCACACTGCTGGGTTTCACTTTTCAGTCACCTGGCTAAACGCTGTTGTGAAAAGTAGTACCATTTCAAGTACACTGACCATAAGGAAAGCCATTTGCATGCTCGGAAATTTCATGCAGTTGTGTGTATTACTAGCATATTTTCCAGTTACACAAACATCCAAACCACAGCTTGTGGCTACTCTTGACTTCCCTCAGCTTTCCTATTCACTGCCACATTAAATGTATTCAAATGTGCGGCACTGACATACTGAAAAGAGTGCCCATCTCAATGAACAATTTGTTCTGTTTTGAAGTAAATATGGTAAAAACCACTCCTTGTTCTTGAAAATAGTTGCACCTTCTGAAAATGAAAATGGGCTATATTTAATGACTTCAGTTCTCAACTGAAATGAATGGCTTTGTGGATGAATGCTAAACAGGGTAGGAAAAAAAAGTACCGAAGCATTGGACCAAAACTTTTTTAGGATATGTTGATGACACTGAAAAAAATTAAAAATGACTGGTGTTCTCCTTTGACTGTTGCTGTTAACAAGAGATATTCATCCCCTCCAATTGGTTCTTCTGTAGTACAGTTTGGTGGAGAATCATCATGGTCTTATCAGCTGAGACTGAGTCTGGTGATATCAGGGCAAATCAATGAACCAATCAAGAACCAGCCGAAATTGTGTTTATCACCTGGATGGAAAGGCCATACAGTAGTGTCTAAGGCTGGCTTTGGCATTCTCTTCCCTCTTCAACCATTAGCTTTAGCTGCATGGGGCTATTTTTAGCCAAGGTGAATCTGTCTCCATGTTCAGTGTAATGTATATCTGCAGTGCTGGCTTATTCCTGTGAGGTAACTTTCCCACCAGTGGGTGTGTGGCCTGTTGGGTACCAGGTGCTGTGCTCCTGGAGGGCAGATTCTCTGCTCTGTCTCCTCTGTCGTCAGAGCCTGGGGTGCTGAGATCTAGTACTGTGAGCCATTTCTAAACTTGTGTTGTGTGTGACCCGGACTCCTCTCATTCTGCAGTAGTTCAGTCAGTAGTCAAGTCACCCTTGCTCTGTGGGGAATCTCAAGAATGCTCTAGTGTCTACTTGGCTAAAAGTAGACACTGGAGGGTTCTTGATGTTGATGTGTAGATTCTGTTATCTGATTGATGTAATATTTTCTATGTTATTGTATATTGTTTCTCTGATTGTAATTTTTAATTTTTTTTGCGCCATTCAATTGTACTTTAATCATTGTATCACTTTTATGTAAAGCGTCTTTGAAAAGTGCTCTATAAACAAAATGTATTCCTATTGTTATATTCTACGTCTTTATAGTTGGGTGCTTGTCTGATGTCCAATTCTGCATGGAGGTGGCATATGCATATGGATGTTGCCCCATACACAATGTTGTTGTTGTTGTTCAGGTAATGGTAGCAGAATCCTCTCTGCTGGGGGTTTAGGGGGAGTTACCCTAGCAACAGCAAGTTGTCCTGGTCTTTCTCTCTTTTGCTCAGTCAAACCTGAATGCCAGCCATTGTGTAGGCAAGACAATTGGGTGAGGGCATAATTAAGCCAAGTTTGTTTCTGCTGCTACATTGTGCTTGTGGACCACATGCTGATGTGCAGTGGATGGTTATTATTTAAGAATCATAAGTCTTCCAAAACATTGCAGAGAATGTGGGACGATGCCTATGAAAGGAATTTTTCTGACAAAAGAACAGTTGCTATGGCTTCGTGTAATTTAAGAGTTTGCTTTTTACTTTTAAGTGGCCTGTGTTTTGGTGAGCCTTCCCTGAGTGAAAAAAGGATTTGTGTGGCTGTTTATTGCATCCTTATCCTTGTTCAGATTTGTACAAGTCTTTGTACCCATTTTCAAAGATAATTGTTTATTGGCCTTTTACACCAATGTCCATGTATTTTGCAGTGCATTTTTCTCGTCCGATTGTGGAGTGTCGGGAAGTGGACGTTTTCAATTATTTTGTATTTCACAGCTGTATTTCCATTAAATGGAGATGTTTTGGGTAATCTTACTGAATGTGCTCTATCTACAAATCTATATACAGACATCACAATCCATGAACGAGCTGAGGTTGAAACCCTGGGTAGCAGGGGAAGATTTTTGCTCACTTTCTACGAATACAGTATGTAATCATTTGATAATAATGTAAACAATTTATAACAGGATTAAATTTCAAAAGTTCAAAATTGACTAAATATGATTTTAATCCTGTTTTTAGTTCATTCAATTATTATGATCAAATTATTACATTTGATGATGATGATTTAAGGCACCAAGCTGCTGAATTCATTCAGTTTTAAAACATAACTTTTGTCATGGAAAAGGTTGTGACTAGCAGCGATGGAGAACATGGCTTCCTCTATTGAAATACCGGTGGGGAGACTGCCTGTGAGCAGTCGTGTTGAACACAGATGGTGTTTGTGATGAACAGGGGGTGGCCCATTGATAGCTCAGAGGTGAATGTGGAAATCATAGCGAGTGCTCAAATTTTCACTGAAATATGGTGCACATGGCCATCTCGACAGCACCGATGATGTTACTCAGCTTAAGCTTACTGATGGTAAACTGAAATTGGAAACTTGCAGTGCACAGAGTCACTTGGGTTGTGTTCTAGTGTACCAGAATATTCCATAAGTGTGTGATTAGATTCAGATCTGCTGACTGAGATGGCTATGACATTTCAATTACCTTGATGTCATGCTCATCAATCCATTGGGCCACAATCATACTTTTCATAAGGGAAGTGTCATCTTGGAACCGATCGCTTTGCTGGGGAAAAAAAGGCTTTTGAATGGGGTAAAGATGACACCAATAAATGAAGAGTGACCTGGACCTATCCCCCATGCACAGTCCTTGTCATCCTCATCATTATCATTATTACAAGAAATCCTATTTACAAACTTTGCCTCAGAACTAGGTTACAGGTGTAGGTGTGGATGAGAAACGGATGCTTCGGATCAGCTCAGCTGCGTGATGTTCTGCGCGTTAATGGATAGGCTGTTTATTCCAGATGGACAGGCTGTTTATTCCAGGTGGACAGGGCCTTTATTCCTGGTGGACAGGGCGTTTATTCCAGGTGGACAGGAGCTGATGTTCCCGATGCTTGCTTGCTGTTTTCGCTGCGTGGTGTCCTGTTGGGATGTGGGCCTGTCAGCGGCCTCTCTCATGTTACCGCACTGAGTGTTATTTTTGGGGAAGGAAGGGTAAGCGGGGTCGACGGGTCCCTGGATCCCCGAGCTCATGTTGGGTCAGCATCAGCCCTCCCCGCACGGGTGGAGAATCGGGGTCCAGATGTATCGGGTGGTGGCTCTCGGTCAGAGAAAAAGGAGAAGGGCACAGGGAGCAGCTGAGCTGGGCAGTCTGACGTGGGACACGGCAGTGAACTAAGGAAATGTATACCCCCCCCCTTCTTTAGCGGAAGCATGGAAACGAGGGCTATCGGAAACGAGGGCTATCAGAAGCAAGGGCGCCCTACCCATGCTTCTATGCCCCCCGTTACGTGTCATGGATTTTGTTTTGGTGCCAGCATAGAGGTTTTGCAGGAAATATGAATAATGCTGTGCTTTGAATGTACTTTCTCTTTTATTTTCACAGAATACAGAAATTGAGAAATTGCTCCTTTCTATTCTAATGGCAGGGCGTTTCTATTCTAATGGCAAATACATAATTTTCTTCATGACTGGGTGACAAACAGTCTGTTATTTTATGTGATATGGGCACCATTTTGCTTTCAAACATTTTCATAGGCATTGGGTTATAAAAAGGCGGTATCTTGTAATGTTGCCGTACTCGTGCAAGGTCACTATAAATCGGCTGTAAAATGAATGTCCATTGTTGTGACGTAGAAGAATATTTGGTCAGTTGATTAGCCTGGGCTATTTCAGACGGCATGTTGATGACAGTGAGCTGATGTTATTTTACCCCATTGATGTCAGTGCAGCTGGTGCCTTTGTAATCAAATTCATTGATTGATTCTGTTCGCTCAGTCTTCAGTCTTCAGTCTTCAGCAAATCCAAAGTCGAGCCAAGCCTAATTCTGCTCACAGAAAGTTGTTCTTTTCTTGCCCGTGAATAAACAGGCAAACGCATGCAATAATGGCTTTCACACATACAATGAAGTGGCAGCGTTTCAGAGGCTACTGCTGTGTGTGGGCGCTATATAAATACCTATAAGCAGCTAATTGCCAGTGGCCGTGTAGTATACTTATGTAACAGTGTTGGGGATTATTCAGAGCTATATGCCAAGCGAGGCCCTTTTCTCCGGGTCCGTTTAGCTAAATGGGCTGTTTAAAACAATTACAGACCGCAGATCAAAGTTTTCTGACCTGAACTGCACAACCCTTGAGAGCGTTTCCTCTATTACTGTTGCACAGGATTGCTGTAGATCTGGGGCTTGGGCTGGCTGGAGAAGGGCACGTTCCTCTGCGGCAGTGATTAGATTGCAGAGGAAGGAATTTGGGTTACGAGCCGGCCTTTGCAGCGGCCTGACTTTCTGCGAACATTTGGGACGAAGTGGAGACCAAGCGCAAGCGGTGGGAGCTGAGAACCTCTGTGACCTGTGTGGGATGCTCAGCTGCTCCAACGCCTCCAGACCGCCTACTGCACAGACTGGCAGGAGAGCTCACGGCAAGCCGAAAGCTACGCGCGATCAATGTGCTTCCAAATGATTTCTGTATCAAACTGTATTATAATCAACTTTTCCATGATGGAGAAATGATCCTAATCGATCCTGTTTGATCTGCTGACTGAGATGGCCGTCACGGCAAACAGGCTTTCAGCTTCGAGCGGAAAATTCTTGTATATGCACAGCATGCCGTGATTTATCTTACTTATGAAAAACAACAAACAGGACATTTTTTTGGGGATATGTTTTCCCAAAGTTTGGGGGAGGATGTTGTCCCCCCTGGGATCACGTGCACAGTGCGGAAAATGATGGGGGAGGCAAAGAAGAACCCAAAGATCAAAGTTTCAGAACTGCACAGTGTAGTAGAATCTTGTGATTATCAGGTTTCAAAATCAACTGTTAGATACAATCTCTATGTCAACAAGCTCTTTGGAAGGGTTGTGCAAAAATAATCCCTTACTGAGAGCAGCCCATAATTTCAAGTGCCTGAGGATTGCCTGGCATCATTGAAACTATATTTGTGTGTTGTGTTGTGGTCAGATGAGACCACAGTTGAACTTTTTAGTCATGCACACTGTCTGCATAGGAAAAGTACCTGATACCCACAGTAAAACATTGTGGTGGATTATTAATGCTTTGGTGCCATTTTGCTGCTTGTATTCCAGTGTATTCAATTTTTACCCACAACGTGGTCGCCTCTGCCAAGAGGTTGAGATTTGGCTGTAGATAGACCTTTCAGCAAGACCATGACCCCAAACATGCAGCAAAATGAAAATCAAAACTATTGTGGGAAAACAAATTGGCAATTGCCATCTCTGTCTCTGGACTTGAAGAGGGCAGTCCACAAGCACAAACCTAAGACTGCTATAAGTGTTTGCCAACCTTGTCAGAGGCTCTGCTGGCGAAGGCTTCAACAAATTTAAATTGTGCCAATACTTTTGAATCTTGTGTTCTGCAGGAAAATAATTTACTCCTCAACTTCCGGTGACTTGAAAAAATGTATTAAGTTAGAGGTACACCGGTACATAAAGTGTACCAAATGTATGTTGTTAATTGTTATGCCTTTTTTGGTTATTTTTCAGAGTGCTAATAAATTAGGAGTTTTTATACATTAGGTTCTTACATTTGCACACACTTTGGCGATGATACCTTCCTGTTACTTCTCGGATGCAACTCAGGAACTGCACGTCACACACACTGGATCTTTCCTCTATGAACTCAGTGTTTAACATTACACAATTTAAGGAGGACAAGCTGTGATGGGATTGCGTAAAACCAACACAGAAGAACCGCTGCGAGCCTGATAAGAGTGATTACAATATCGCATTTACCCTTCTTACACTGCACAATGCAAAGATTCAGGCTAGTTTACTTTGGTATGATGGTTGTATGAGTGTTTATTAAATTAATCCAAACATAACTATTAGAAAATTTTGTTCATGACAAATAATGTGGCGTTCATCAGAATTAATTTGTGTAGCCAGCAGATCATTTAAAGCACATGCCTGTGTGCATGCATACACACACACAAATACTGCCCATAATTTGCTACATTAGCATTGCTTGGGTAGATTTATCATTCACAATGTTTTAGATTCACAATTCAATTTAGGCCATTTATACTAGTAATATTTTCCCTCTTTGCTTTTTCTTTCTTCTCCAAGATGGTTGTTATATATAGAACCCATTTCAGAGGGTACTGGCAGGGGAAAGAGCAATATAGATTTAGAGATGGCTGTGGATCAGGACTTGAACTTGGAGGCTATTTGCATACAAGATGACTTGATTGTATACTGCACAGTATAAAAGCCTTTTGTATGGCCTACAATATGTCTCATAATGGATTCTTTGACTGAAATTGGTCATTGGTCTGGTCTCCATATTTACAAACAAAAGGTTAGAATCAAGACTGGATACTGCATTTTTTTCCTCATACCTGCACTAAGGAAGTGATTGAATACACCTGTCTAATCAGAAACAGCAGTGAAGCCAACTGTCAAATTACGTTTGGCCAAAATAAATGTAATTCCGACACGGATCACCCGGTATGGATGTAAATGCCCTCAAAGGTGACAGTCTGCACATTACCCTCATATTCGTGGTTTCATTTCAAATCCAATGTGCTGGAGGAAAAAGCCAACAGATCAGAAACTCTACCAGTGCCCAAGTGCTCATGCACTGCACTGTCATAGGCTGCCATATCAGTGCCATATCAGTGACATAAACAGCTCTCCTCACTTGTTATTTACAATCTGCCCTATTTTTGTGTGTTGTCATGCCACCTTTTCTGAAGTGTCCTCTCTTCTGTAATGTAAGCCCTGCATGGATGAACATGAAACATGATGACAGGGGTATATAGTCCCTCTGAAGTTCTATCTCGGTCAGACTTTTCATGTGTCATGATTTACTGTGGAGAGTGTTTAGTACACACTTACGAGGAACTGGTTGTGAAAGAGTTCAATAAGGGCTGGTGGAATGTTTTTTGTGCATGGCCCTGGCAATTTACACTTTGCAGCAAGATCATCTGAGGCCTCACACATATATTTAACTGTAAATTGTGTTTACGCTGAAATCCATGCCAACATTGAAATGTATAAACCTTTACACATGCTCCAGTGGCTGTTCAGCTGCATTGCAGCCATGAGATGGCATGCTGTGATATCTGAAGAGCATAACCGTGTAGCCTACAAACTGGCGAGAGAGAGTGAGAGTGAGAGCTAAAAATCTATGTGGCTTTAACTCCATTACTTTTGTTAACGCTGCTAATAGCTGTATGGAATAGAGAAAATGGCTTACCTGGGTTGCTGCGTCTAGACAAAGCGCGTTCTCGTCCGCACACCTTTATGGATATTTGTGATTCATAAATAAAAGATGTATATGTATGATTTACGACATTTGTTTTCATCCTTATGGCAATTTTCTGAATCAGTCAGTAACTGGTTGGTTGATTAAAATTTTAATTGTTGAACATTAACTGATGGAATATTGTTTTCACATTGTAGTGCTAATTCATGAATGCATTCTGAAACGGACTTATTGCCCAAATTGGGTTTTCCACACCCTTTTGAGTACAACGGACTGAACAGTGAAGAATGCAATGTGGCACACTGTGCTTCAGCCAAAACAAAATGAAGGCATAGATTGCACCGTGGTTCTTGTCTGATGTCACATCAAAGCATCCCAGCCATCTTGTCTTTATTCATCAGCCTCATTGGTATCCACCATCTACTTGAGTAGCTTGCCATGCCAATTATGGTGAGGCACCTGTAGCTAAGTAACCACTTTGTCTGTCCTGAATGGTCTTGTGATGATGCTGGTCTCCTTTTTTGGTGTGCTTGTCTGATTGTCCCCATATCTGCTTGCTTATTCAGCTGATGTCAGAGGGAGAGGCAAACAGACTCATTGCTTACACATGGAAGGAAAGCTCAAGGAACGGTTGTGTGGAACATCATTTTAGCCCAGGTTGCTTTTAGTTTTGAGACCAGTTATCATCCATGCTAAAAATACGCCATAGGTCTGCGGTAAGTAGCAACATTATAAATCAATGAATTAATCTCAGGATGGTTGAAACATTTTCGCAATATTTATCTTCTATTTAAGGTCCATCTAACCTGTCTCTCTGATCTTTTCATATTTCATGGGAATGAGGTCATATAGAGGTCATTCGAATTTTGTTGCCAGAAAATTCTCATAATCGTTATGAGAGAGGGGCTTGGTTCAGTAAATCAAAGTGCCCTTTGAAAATTCATTTTTCATGCTTGTTTCAAGTATTATAGCGAGTAAGTGATGCGCAAAGCTGTCTATGATCCAATTAATTTCTAATGGTAAATGTGTTTAGGTTGTTAAATGGAAAAAAGAGCTCACATGCCGTAAACTGAATGTTTATATTTCAGGATTAAACCTTTCAGCTTGAACCTGGCTGAGGCACTGTTTTCACTGGTTCACTAGCTCAATTCTGAGTCAGTCTCTCCTGGCTCTGCCTCTGTAGTGAAGTACTTTTTTGTCTCCACCATGAAGATGCTGGACAGAAATGTATGTTTTGTCCCTCAAACAGATTTTCCTGACAAAAGTTGAATTGGTTTGAAACATTAGTGTGCATTGAAAAACTTTAAGATTCTGTACCCATTGTATCTTTGTGAATTATGGGATAATTCTGAACAGAAACTGAGCGCATCATTTATCATAATTATTAGAGTGTTCACAGTAAAGACACACAATGTAATGAAGACGTTTCTTATGACCTGTTTTGCCCATGGCTGTCACAGAGGGGGGACTAGATTTACACCATCTACAGGTGGTGTTTCTTTTTCCCCTTTGTAAAATAAACGTGTGCTTTCATTGTGGCTTAGCAACCACCAGGAGAGGCTAATACTGATAAATACCTGCATTGAATAGCTTGTTTTTATCATCTGCCTCTTTTCAACAGCAGCAACAAACAACCTTTGTGCCAAACAGAGAAATGGAAAGTAATGATGTTCCCTACAAAAAATGAAATGCATAATAGACTGCTCTTTGTGTCTGGCCACTTACAAAGGTCCTTAAAATTGTAATGAGAATGATGTTTTTATGATCTACTATTTATATGGTGTTTTCTCATTCACAGAGGAATAGTGGACAGCAAGACCAACACAACATCATTTTACTTAAATTAGGTTTTAAGTTTGAAAATATAGGGCTAATAAAATACACCACAGAACAAGCCTTTCAAGTCCAATGTCTGTTGACTGGATTTTTTGATTTGATTTGCAAGAGTACAAAGATTTCTAGGAGAAAGATGTTGAACCAAGTCACATTGAGGACATTTACCATATTGTTTGAGAGTCATGTCAACTCAATCCATGGCCACTAGATTAATGGTATACATTTGAAATGTAGTTAATGCTGAAATTTAGTAAATTATATTATGATCACATGCTTTGTAGAGGACAGTACTTCATGCACGTTTAGACAAATCTATGAACAACAAATTAAGTACACATTTGGGTCAAGGAACGCTGTGAAAGGTTATGGAAATATTGTGTTTTCTGCCTGTAGCCATAACAAACCACTTCCTTGTGTACTGCCTGACGTGTGAAATGTTAGACGATCAAGTGAACTAATCTTAGTCAACAGACAATGGACCATTTCCATCATGGCAGTGGACTGAGATTCATGGTAAAGTATTTGTCAATCATGGCAAATAAATCTGAATCAAAGGTTAGAGGAATGGAAGAAAAGATGGAATTTGACGAAAGCCATAGTTCACGTTCATATTTATTGTTCCCTTAAACAAGTGGGGATGGAGATCATTTGCTTGATCGGATGTCTTATTTCTTAATATGCTCTGTTTCGCAAGAGACCAGTTGTTTGATGACATCCATCTTGCATCTCTGTCCTGAAGACCCACAAGCTCTCTGGCTCACTGATCCATTTGAGCAGGTTGGGGTGGCATATGCTGGCCGGGTCCCAATCGTTGGAACCAGTCATAAAAGGTACTTCAATGTCAAAAGCAGACCCTGTAGGTCCAAGAGAACAGTAGGGGAGACTTCTGTCCAACAGAAGCCACTCATGCAGTTCCATTCAATGCTTAAGCTGTGCAAACACTTGGAAACGTACCAATAGGCTCTCCATCACTCAGGGTCAACAGCAGGACACTGCTCCCCCCATCCCTTTCTGTGTTTGCTCTGCCTTCTGCAGCACCACCGCTGTTTACCTTACCGGTGCATTCTCCAGCCAATCAGCCGTTAACTGTTTCCTAACACTCTCATCCCTCTCTCCCGATAGCCTTTCTCTTTCAATTACCCATCATGCCACATTCAGTTATCACTGTCTCCTCCGTTCTTATTGTTCGATTTATCACTCCCACTGTTGTTTTTGCCCCCCTCGGCACTGTTCCGTTAACAAGGTTTACCTTTCTCCCACTTGTTCATACCCTGAAGCTGTTTTCTGATCGTGACCATCATCTCTGCTTGGCTCAGTTACCAGTCTTATGAATCAGCTGCTCTGAGTGTATGAGCATTTCCCTTGCTCAATGAGCACGTGTGGGGCTGGGGATATAACTCTTGGCACTCTGTTCTCCTCTGTGTTTTCAGTGTTTGCTTGCTGGGCTCTGTGGCCTTTTCACTAATCAAATGTTGCTCCTACAACAGTAGCTGTGTAAAACCCGAGTAAAGTTCATTGTACGGCACCGACAGCTTTACGGCTGTAGTTGCTTCCGGACATCGGTAAATAATGCAGGGCACTGGTTTATTGCCGGTTGGCCTCACATGAGCAATGGTGCAGGGTGTCCTAGTTCAAGGCTGTGCTTCATTGTTGCCGTTTATGAACAGGTAGTCTACTGGAACAGAGTAAAAAGGAAACCAGCTCTGGTTCCTGGCAGGAACTCCCACTGTACCCTTTGAAGATGCTTTAGTACAAATTGTACTAATGGGTAGTGTGTTGGGAATGACCTCTGGTTGTGGAATTGGTTAAGGTTGCCTGTTAACCAAATAATTCCTGGAAATATATACATATGAAAATGTACATTTTCTTCATAAAAAATAAAATGCATCATATATTTGCGTAATTCTCATGGGCCCCTTCCAAAGGGAGAGTGGTCTGCTATCCAAAGTTTGCCACGCCTCACCATTGAACATGGTCCAGCTTGCAGACCACCTCCTGCTGGTCAAACACATACAGTGTATCATAGACATTGTCCAAATGATGGGGTCTTGGTGGAGTTCTGCCTCTTTTCTCAGCAGGTGGTTGAACAGAGCTTGTGGATGGGCCTCTCGGAATGGAAGTGGGCAGAAAGTCAACCATCCTGCTATGTTAATGCATTTAAAATGGCCTTGTGTTGCTTTTGGTGAACACAAGGCCATTTTATTACATGTTCTTCACAAAGGTACATTAGCAGTTCTGTTTTGCACAGTTCTGTCATGCTATGCCCTTCCTGAAAGGAATAGATTTGTGTTAAAGCTGGGCTAGGTGATCATTTGGCGTGAGCAGAATCTGGGCAGAAGAAAGATTTTGAATGTATACAGTGGCAAAAAACCCACCCCCTCTCGTAGTCGCGCTCCACAATTTGGATAGGCAGGTAAGGTCCTGGCTGAGAGCTGCTCTCATTGGATGTTCGCTACCAGCAGCGATGAAAAACCAAAGTCCCTGAAAATCTGACCTGGGACAGTCACAGATATCACATTTTTCCCAGAGCTGCTGGTTTATTGCTAGCTGTCGGAAAGTGAAGAGAATTTCACAAAATATTACCAAAAACAAATTGCCTACCTTTAAAGAACAAGCAAAAGGAGACTTACTATGCTCTTATTGAAAGGAACAATTTTTTCATCACCATCTGGTATTTAGAAATTCAAATGGCTGATATTTATTTTTAGTGTTATCTATTTTAGTTGTCCAAATAATAATTGCAAGCCTGATCAAAAGTGTTTTGTAACCTTTTTTGTCAGCTCATTCCCCTCTTACATGTGAAGACCTGGTTTCCCAGACACCAGATTACCAATGCATGAAGGCAAACACCAGAAAGCAGCGCTTGTTGACTTATTGGAAATGTATTTACAGTGGGAAGTGCAAACCAGAATTTACCCCTTTCTCCAGAAACGGGCTTTATTTTCAGATATCCTGGTCATGTTCCATCACAACCTTCATCATTGTCCCCGATTGGCTGATTTTCATTAATTTAATTAATTTTGCAATTTTCTTTGTATATAGACTTCAAATGTGATTTTTACCTTTTGAGCTTATTTAGCTAAGAATACATGACGTTCTGCATTTTCTTTGTAATTTTAGTTGCGCAATAATAGTACAGCATTAGAAATGTGGTTTAGATTTTACATTTATGTATCATTTTTTTTCAGCAATAATCAAGTTTCATTATTTGAATAGTGGGCTGTGATGGGCCCCTGTTTTCTAAATCGTCTGTCCGTTTCCCTGGAGACGTGCGCGTGCACAGGCTGTGCCTCCAGCTAAAGAACCCTGATGGAGACTCTGCCAAAGTCAACCATTCCCCTGGCCTCTCCTGCAGAGCAATGGATTTGGGACGAGGGAACACTGAACCAACTGTCACTTTTGGAGAAATATTCCAGGGAATGTCCTTTACTCTTCCCATGTCGCAGAAAAGTTTGTGCCACAAAGTCAACACAACAGCAAGGCGATTCTCTGTGTGCAAAGAATGTGTTATTTGGACTGTATGGCTCTCCAGAATGTCTGTTTGCAGCTCTGAATAAGACTTCAACACGAGGAATATGAGACTGTCTGTCTGGCCCTGCAGTTTGGATAACGCATAGCCATGGTGAAAAAAACGTGCCATTTATTTTCACTCTGAGCCCTTTCCAAGGGCATGCTGCTTCCTCAGTATAATCATATGGAAACCTTTTTAATCCTGTGTGCCTCTCCCACAGTCATCCACAGTTCTTGTACCACTACCGAAGCAATGTCCCATTTACTCAAATGTTCCGTGTCTCTGGCTGTCACAGATGTTCATCTGTCCTGCACAATGAGTGTGTGTTTGAGGGTCACGGGCCCATTGAGGAATGCTGCACCAGCAGCTCTCAGTCCAGCCGTCGGGCACAGGCGGAAAGGAATTATGTAGGACGGATGTCTCGTGCTTGTCTAAGAGCCGGCCCGGAACCCACCGCTTTTGAAAGCATCCACATGTGGGCTCCTCAGGGAATCAAGAGACCGTTTATTTGACTGATAGCGTTTATGAGGTGTTTATGGTAGTCCTACTGAGCTTGTGATCATAGTGGCCATGGGTTCAGTTGAATCACCCCCATGAAAACAATGAAAGCAGTGCAGTTTGCCCTCAAATGAGGAAGTAAATCAAGGAGTGCTTAGTTAGTAATTTAAATATACATAGTGACTAGCTTTGTCCTGCCTGTGAAAGAGGCCTCTATGTCATCTCTATGTGTGTGGCTCCTGTTGAAGCTTCTGGGTCTGAAGCATGGGACTGGTGGTGAGCCCGCACGCTTAGCCTGGTCCTCGAGACTGCTCTCAACGCATCTTGGGGTCCTCCCTCTGCCTTTCCAGTACAGTGTGCTGAAGATGGGGCTTTCTCCTGAACCCCTGTGAAGATGTAGCACCATAGATCCTATTCAGGAAGGACCAGTTGAAAGGGCTTGAGTGTAGGAACTGGATGACTTTAACTGAGATGATTGTTTTGTGGACACTTGCTTCGCTTATTTCACAAGGGTCATTGTTTGTGTCTCAGTTTTCCACCCGGTTATGCAACCTATTGTGTCATTGCTTAGTCTTCTCAGTACGGCAGCGAGCAACTTTAGTGCATGAAACGCCTGTGGTCCCGGAAAAAGTACAAAAAGTCCATGTTTAGAGATGCATTGTTTCATTTGTGTCTATTTGACTGAAATCCCTTGGGAAGTTTTAATTATTGGTTATTTATAAATGGTTACTGCTGTCAAACTGACTGCACTGTTCCTGAGTGGAGCAGAGTTGTTCATGTATTGCATATGGTTATCATGGTTATGCATGACTCAATTTACCTCTACTCTATTAATGTGGTGGTGGAGAACTATCATTAAAGTATATTTTCATCCCCTTCACACTGCTCACTGTATTTGGACAGTATTCTAAAGGAGCTTATAAACAGATTTTTTAACTGGCAAGAAAATGGTACAATGCAGTAAATTATGCCCTTTCAACAGTTAGACCCATATAAGATTGTTATACAGATTTGAAAAGATAATTTTGATGGGACAGAAGAGTGATTTCACTTCTGGGCAAATATTCATGAATTTTTATTTAGGTCTCGTCAGTCAAAGGAATGAAAACATGTTGGTTGTTGACACTTGT
Organism: Conger conger; assembly: GCF_963514075.1. NCBI lineage: Eukaryota > Metazoa > Chordata > Actinopteri > Anguilliformes > Congridae > Conger > Conger conger. Next base: position 34,446,678 of record NC_083771.1, read on the forward strand.
GTATCTCTGGGCTTCATCTTCTCTGCTTCCTGGAAGCTGATTATGTAAATATTTATTGCTGTTTGGTTTGAAACCTAAGCATAATTACAGCACCTGTGCGATAAACATAATTTATTACTAGATCTGGTTAAATATTATGTGGGAGGAATAACTCAAAGAAAAGCGGGGGGGTGCGGAAGCCTGGCGGAAAGCCAACCATTATCATATGAACACACACACACACACACACACACACACGCACACTCTCTTTCTCACGCACGCACGCACGCATGCACGCACCTACGCACACTTTCTTTCACACACACACACACACACACACACACACACACTCGCACACTTTCTCACACACACACACACACACACACACACACACACACACACACACACACGCACACTCTCTTTCTCACGCACGCACGCACGCACGCACCTACGCACACTTTCTTTCACACACACACACACACGCACACACGCACACACACGCACACTTTCTCACACACGCACACACACACATGCACACACGCACTCGCACGCTCTCTTTCTCACACACACACACGCAGACACACACACGCACGCACACTCTCTTTCACACACACACACACACACACACACCCACACACACGCTCGCACACTCTCTTTCTCACACACACACACACACACACACACACACGCACGCACACACATGCACGCACACTCTCTTTCTCACACGCACGCACACACATGCACGCACACTCTTTCACACACACACACGCACACTCTTTCACACACACACACGCACACACACACACACACACGCACACACGCACACACACACACACACACACACACGCATGCACACACACTCGCACACTCTCTTTCTCACACACACACAAGCGCACACACACACACACACACACACACACAGTTAAGCATAGGATATTGAGAAGCATCATTGTGCTCTTACAGCATTAATATAACCTAATAATTTACTAATTTAAAAGATTATTTTCCCTCATTGGAATGACATCATACAGTATGCACGTGCTGTAGGACTTCCATGGTAAGGTAAGAAACAAGCAGTGAACTACTGTTTATTGTAAATTTGTGCTATCACTCTAGATATTTTGTAAACATAGTAGGTCTTGTGAACATGTGCATGTGCTTACTGTACAGAAGGAATCTTTTGGGGTGCTTGTATTTCTATGTACATCTTTGTTACCATCTGTTTTAATGGCATAAACAAATCAAAATTAGTCTCGCTGATCGCAATAAATCGCATTGTTTTGGAATTTGCGGTAGAGCACATGCGCCTTGATAATAAAACTATTCAAATATATATTTATTTTAAGTGAGATTTTTACTTCTTTCCTTGTCCCACATTGACCCAGTTTAGCAGCATGTGGTAGTTTTAGCTGGAGACAGTCTTGTGTTCCTAATGAGTTTGTGTATTCTCACTCTTGTTTTTGAACCTGCCATTTTATATTCAACAAGTATAACTGTGGGGTCTCTTTCTCCCTTTCTCCTTTGCTTCATTGCAACATTTACTATTAGAAACACATGTTCTGGTTATATTATCAGTTGATGTAATTCTTTGCTCAATTTCTGAATCCATTGGTAAACCACGTAATCTTTTGATTTGGATTATAATGTTCTGTGAGCGCAACATTTTGGGGAGGCAGTTTGACTAGTTGATGTGACAGTGAGTTTGGGGCAAAACGTAGCACTATCCCTCTGCATTCCTTTCACAGAACTCTGTCCCATTTTTGATTGCATTCCCTTGCATGCGTTGGTGATGAAGAAACTCGTAGTATAGGCATTATAACTCATCTCTCATCCTGCACTCTGAGGCATGTGGCTGAGATTGTGTCTCATTGGTGTTTCTCAAAGCCAAACTTTGCTCCTTGTAAAAAGAAGAGATTAAATTGGGTTCAGACGTTTGGAGCCTTCACGGTCTTTACAGTTATGATGTCATTTTGATTATGATCGATGATTATTACTGGATGTTATAGTTATCCTTTAGAATAAATCACATGCATTGTTTTATTGAAATGTCACTATTTAAGTTACTTTATTTCAAATATTTTTTAATATTATTTGATGAAAAACAATAAATTCTTTAAAGAAGTGCTTCAATGGTCTGAGCAGTTTGACTGATTGTTTTGGTCATCTCTTCATAATCCCAAATGCGTATTTAGTATTCTAAGATACACAAATGTGCATGCCAAGCCTTTTTTTATTTTTTATAAACTGCTCTATAGAGGGAATACATTTCAAATTGGGTCATTCTGTGAATGAGGTGTGGGAGTTGACCCCTGAAATTTTGCACAAGTTTGTGTAAAGGTTCTGTATATATTCAATAAAGAACATCCAAAACATTAGCTTGATTGGATTTATTGTTCTAGGGACTTCTTAAATAAGGGGTGGGTGGTATGCAAAAAGTCACTTTCGAGTTGAAATTGGGTCTGCTGATTTTGGAGCACCATATCTTTGACATTAAAGCAGGGAAAACCTGAAAACTGTCTAGTTTCAGATTATCACCGATTCTCATAATAGTGCTCAGACAAAAAATTATGGCCATTCAAAAAATCTTATTTGTATTTTTTTAATTATACTTTTTTCAATATTTGATGGCTTACTGTACTGCATCAGTACCACTTTGTTTATGACTTCCAAACTGCTATGGCTGGTGGATATTTTGGTCAAGAACAGCCACAAGGAAAATTAGGTCAAATAAATAATTTATTCAAAAATCATACAATGCCAAATTTGGATCCCACCAGAACATGTAAGCTAATCAACCATGTAGTTGGTAAGGCCAATATGGGGTAAAAGTGCAATTGAGGATGCCAGCTTTTGCCTGATAGGTTGCAGAGTCCACTCTGAGAATTTGAGAGAGGTCGTTGTACTCTAAAATGTTTATGTGCTGACCTGGAGCAGGCCGAACTAAAGTAATATATTTGTGGATGGTCAGCTATGTCCGACTTATTGTTTTGGGCTCTCAAATCAATGTGACATTTTTTCAAAGGTTTAGCTGATTCACGAAACAGAGTTAATTACATTCCAGCGAGGGCTTATCTAATGTACAGTGTTTACTTTGTTGTGGCTGTGTTTGTTGCCCCTTCCAGGTTGTTGAGGCAGCCAGAATGATTACAGACCCAGTTGTGGCTTTACTATAAAAAACAAAAGAATAATAATAATAATAATAATAAAAAAAACCTCTTCTGATTCTGTGGCTTTCTAGGCTTGCTAATCCTTTCACCATTGCAAAGTAGATTTGAACAGATGAGTGATAGCCCTGTATCCAGGCAGTTGGGAATTATGTAATAAGTCAGGCTTAAATTTCTAATGCTAGCTATGAGGGACAGATCAGAATCAGAGCTTCTTCTGCTGTTATGCTATTTTTGCCTGAGGCTTTACGCTGTCTATAACTGAGAGAACGCACTGTTCTTCATAATGGCTTATTCTCTGCCAAACGTGGTGCAGTTTGATGCTCGTCCGTCTTGCATTTTGCTTAGAAATATTGCTGGTGTGCAAAGTGTAAAAAAAAATAATAATAATAATCTGGCTGTTATTTATTTTTTCCCTAGAAAAACTGCTGAGAGAATCTTAGATTTGAAAGAAATGCTTGCATCTTGGATCTCAGTAAGTGAGAATAAGCAATGTGGAATATTATAAAAATGTATTACAAATAAACAGTGTTAAATTGTCCTTTATTGGTAGATGCCACCTTGTTTTACATGATGACATGATAATTGGATAAGCACAGATCATTAATGGAAAACCTAATGTGACAACTTATTGTTGTGCGTCCTTAGCTTTGAGTGGGCCCTATCATGCTTAAAAGGATATATCTGAATGAATTTAGGTTTTTGGTTAGGTTTTGGGTTCTTGGAAAATGCAATGTAGTCATACGAAGTTAGGTTTAAGAAAATATGACTGTTGTGTAGAGTAATGTTGTTCAGTAATGGGGAGCTCAACACCAAGTGTTTGGCATGGTTTGAAAGCACTGCTTCTAATGGAGGTGCTGATTTTCATCTCTGCCTCCCCCACAGGGTAGAGGACAGGGCTAAAATACATCCATAAATATTGAGGAAGTAGTTTCAGAAATGGTAGAGTGCCTTGCTGCTTATCTGCTTCACTCCACGACTGACTGAACACAGTTCACAGCTCACACAGTCAGGGTTTTTTTAACACTGGGGGCAAGTAAGGTCAGCATAGCACTGATTGCTAACTCTGTCTGTTCGGTTGGGCATCTGGGTCCAGGGAAGGGTCACTTTTAGTTGACCTTTAGTTGATTGCAGATTAAGTGTTTCATATTTCTCTCAAAAAATCTCTTATGGATAGCAATAGATACATTTGGCAGGAACTGACCATATCTTAAGGCAGCGATATGCAGTGTTGTGTGTGTGAATATCTGCAGTGTAGTGCTCTTTTAAAAAACATATGTACAGTAGAGTTATTTGCCTTGTTAGAAGGAGCTTAGCTAGGAACTTATTTTTGATATTCAATATATTGGAACAAAAGGATTGTCTAGGTTCTTTTGTGATCTTTTTGTCTGTGTGTGTGTGGGGTTCAAACACAACCCCCCTGTTGTCTGCATGGTTGCCTGGTTGCACAGGTACACTTCAATAAAACTTTAATTGGCAGTAAGGGAATCCAGCTATTGAATGTTTTTTTCCTGCTTGCTTGAATAATTGCATGGCGCAGAATTTTTGCCTAAGGCTTAATGGTGAATCAAAACTCAGCCCTTGCACCTGAAAGCTGACTAACCTGTTAACCTGAAGGCATTAGTTGCGTGATTCACCATTTGTGCCAGTGGGAAACTGACCGTGCATCCGATTTATTTCCTTGGTTTCATCCAGATGAGCACACAGTTCCTCAGGGAGACTCCAACAAACACATCGTACTTATTTATACCACAAGCCCAGTAAAAAACAAAGTGTATGCTTCAAGGTGTAGTGATTAAGGTTGTCACTGGTACAAGGCAGTTTACAAGGCAGTTTTATAAATGGCTGAAATCAATGAAACCAACTCTGTGCTAGCTACAGTGGAAGACTAAGGTTCAGCAAGTGACTGATGCAGTATCAGTAATTGTTGGCCTGACATGAGCACCTCTTCCATGGCTAGGCAGCATAATAACCTGTAAAATGCGTTGTAGCTGCGTGTTTTCAGTCTGTGACAAGCAAAGGAGATGTATTCTTTGGTTGACCTTAATGACTCATGTTTTAAGTGGACATGTGGAAGGCACTGCTGAGTGGTTTGTGTTGGAAATGTGAATGTGTTGATGAATAATGGCAGAGAGTAGCAGAGCTGACTCACGTCGGTGCTGTGTGGCGTGGTCTTTCCTCTCATTCTTAGGGGTCAGTGAAATGTCCTGCTGATGACTGCAGAATACTGAAATACAGAAGAAGCTGTGTGTAGTAAATAATGTAGTAGAAATAATGTAGTTTCCGCCCACTCTGATGCTTTTCCACTTTCCCCACAGAGCAGGAAGCTGCTCTAATGAGATGAAGCGGACAAAACTGAGAGAGAGGAGCCTGGTTTGAGCTTTTATCCAGCCTCCGCTCTATTTCAACTCTATTTCAAGTACATGACAACATTTTTAACAACCAGAATTATCAGAATTCTTTATTCAAATATATATTTTGAAATATGCATCGATAGAATAATGTCCAACCTCTTGTATATCAAAATAATGTGCAGCCAGTCATGCAGTGGTTTGCGTGATATGTGGTGAAATATTGGTTTCATTCCATTTGGTTTTCTTCCATTCATAACCGAGCACACAGAGTTCTGAGAAAGTCTAAAGTGTGAGAATCATTGTGGCTTGGTTTGTTGTGTTTTGATAGGCTAGCCCATTCTGAAAGAGTATTTGCTTAATTTATCTTTATTTTACGATGACTCAGTCTATTCTTCAGTTCTAACTCAATTTACAAAGATTTAAGATTGTTGAAAAGGTTTGAAGTACCCTTCTGTATTTTATTCTCTTAAAATGTTGTATTTAAAATGCACAGAAGTGATTTAACCATGTATTCCGGCTTCAGAAGAACTACTAAACCCTTAATTTGTCTCGTGTAATCTCATAAATGGAACATTGTAAAGGCAGTATTTCAATGTTCCCGCCCTGTTCTCTAAAGCCCTTGCTCCAAAATCAGTGGCGGGTTTGCCTTTAGCGTTCATGGTTTCCGCAAAACAACCTTGCATAAAGCTGTTTGCTCGCAACCAGCATTTATCAGGCTGGCCACCATTCACGTCAACGCCTACCGAAATGGAATATCTTCATTCATGTGCGACGGGGAACCTTCTTCTGGACCTGGGTCCTGCTCCTCTGTGTAGAGGAATGGAGAGGAGCTAGAAGGTACGGTATAGGCTGTGAATAATGCACAGGTTCTGTTCATGTGGGACTGGGATAAGGGTGTAACCCCTCCATGCCAGGCCTCTCTCATGCTGTGTTCGCAGAGAGAGGACTGCTTCCTCTGCCCTGATTGTCCTCCAGGGAGGCGTTTCATCTGAGCTTCTAAACTTTCTCTCGGCCTTTGTTCCCCCGCCTAAACAGCCGGTGATCTGAGCTGCAGGAAGGTATATGGTGGCGCTTTCCGCTGTTTTGGAAACAATCGCTGATATCATCCTTACCTCGAGTGAGGATCTGAAAAGAGTCATGCGGCGTCACTAATTTCATTGGTATTATTGTCTTTGAACAATGTGTCTGGCATAATGCGGTGCCACAAAGAGTTTGAGCCTAGTAAAGTTTGTTGAGGTAGGTTTGAGTGTTTTCGGGGTGGTAATTTCAATTTATTCAGAGGGAAGTGAGATTAAATCCACAAATCTTCAAATGTGAATGCTCTCCCTCTCTCTGATCGCCCCAATTTACCCTATTTCCTCAAACGGACATTATGATTGCATCCCCATCCTGGGTGTATGGCTGTTTATTTATTTATATATTTATTTTCTATCTGACTGAATATGTTTTTCGCATTATGTCCGCAGCCTGGCCGATAACTGTATACTAGGCTAATGGGAAAATCAGAATTCTGTGCCTTCAGCGAAAGACAGCCCAGTCTCCCGAGAGTTATACAACATGCACTTCCTATAGAAAGGGCTGCTCGCAAAGGGCAAGAAATAGGAGGAGTGTAATTTCATTTTGTAATGCTCCCTTACACCCGTGGCTGGCTGCATTTCATCTTATTTGTTTGTTCGCCCTTTATAAGAAACATTGTTTTACAAGCGGATGGATTATTGAGGAAAAACAATAGCTGTGGAAGTGTGGAAGTGTGGATTGGCTTGCACCTGGAAACCTGGTTCACAGCCCAGAGGGGTGAAGCAATCTGATTTGCCAAAATGGAATAAAAGTCCAGTCAAGATTTTTAACATATATTCATGAAACAATGGTGCAGTACAAGTTAGGGTGTCCTTTGTCTAGAAATCTAATGGTTATTAAAATGCCAGCCCAGCTTGGTGGAGACATAGATGAAGCTTCTGTGTTTACCGATAAATAAATGAAAAACACCCTCCCCATTGTTACAGGTGTGGCTGTGCTGTGTAAATGCACCACTGAATCTGCGCTTTTCATGCAGACGATGTCTGAAAGACCCAGCAGCAAATTTAAAAATGAGTCCATCTCATTATACACGGGTCTGTACAGTGTGTTCCTGTTGACATATTGTTTTTAGAATAGTGAACATTACTCTTATTTGTCATGCATTTCATGGACATATCCCACTTTTGCACTACAAATCACTTTTTTTATACATTTTAAATTTCAGTCTTTCTTCTGCTCTATGTTTGTGAAACATAGTGAGTGCACGACTGTTGCTGTGGTGACTAATGACTAATATGAAGTTTACGCTCTCAGTTTTTTATTTACTTGCGATAGGTTCAGCCCATATGTGGTTGTATACCTGTTAGCGGTCGGTTGATTTGGAAAAACCTATAAAGCCAATTGTAATGCACTGGTTTGTTTAGCAGGGAACAAATATTCCTGTATGAAATGCTTATTATATACTTGCACACACACACACACACACACACACACACACACATGAACACAAACTTACGCTTAAAGCGTTTTGAAAAAATATATTTAAAAAAAAGTATTACATTTCAGATTTACCTATTTCTCAATTGAAAAATGGTTTAAGCATCTGTTACAATGAATCTGTTCATGATCAAAAGCAAAAAAATTTTTTGCCAAGATTGCTTTTCATTTGAATTTTTTACTGTTTATAAGTTATAAAAGAGGAAAAAGGCCCTGTGAAAAAGTTTAGTAATCCTTTTGGATTACTCTTTAAGTGTTAATTATAAGGCTTTTTTATAATTTATTTTTTTCATACCATGGGTGCCCAAATTTTTGCACACCACTATATTTATTTGTCACTCACAAGGTGTAAATTAATGTTGTGTTTTTTTTTTTTTTTTTTTTTTTGTGACAGAAAGATACAAGTTCATTTTCAACAATGTTGCCATGGTGCATTCTGTGCTCTTAGCTGTCACAAAAGTGCCTCTCTTTTTCAGTTTTAGCCTCGTTGGTTAGGTTTCCATGACGTCAGGGTACTGGATGTGGTTATTTGGTTATCAGAGACTGGACGTCCAGTGCCTCAGCACTGCCAGTCTCTAGGGCCCTCTTAATGAACAGAAGCCCTCTGAGACCATTTTAAAAAACGCTTTTAATTGGTACTCATTTATACAAATAACACCACAATTAAGCATATTACCATTTACACGTATTGTTGATATGATAAATGCACACCTAAATGTGGACAGAGGAGGTATGGTTTTTCCGTGAGCAAAAATGTGAAGAATCTAGTAGTGATTAGCGTGCACAGCAGTACATTTTCCAAATATAGCTAAATGTTGCAAATACCTGAAGCTTGCCAAGAGAAATATGTTGAAAAAACTTGATGCCTTCATTGTGAAAGCTAAACGACAGAGAGGAACAACTTGCAGTTTAATATGTGCATGCAAGTCCTCTTCAGCTAGTAACTCTCGCACTTTGTTGGGCAGAACAGTGAAGCGCCCTTCTATGTTCTGAATGATTTATACAGAAAAAAAAAAAAGTTTTGCTTCTCTCCAAGAACTTTGGAAGGCTTTCACAGAAAAACGAGTCTCTCTCTCTCTTTTCCCACAGATGGATAACATCCTGTACCCTCCCTGCATCCCCTTGCGAAAGTCCAGTAACCCCGAGGTGTCATATGGCTCAGGAATCCCCATGAAATACAAGCGGCAGCTCAGTGAGGATGGGAAGAGCCTGCGGAGGGGGAGCCTGGGTGGTGCCCTGACAGGTATACACACGCCTGCGCAATCCTGAGACAACATTTTATGCAAAATTATTTTCTATTTTCACATGCATACGTCATGACAACACCACAATTAGAGTCCAGTCCAAACAGACACACACACACACACACACACACACGCACGCGTGGGGGTGTATCTAGGCCACGGCAGGGTGGGGTCCCCTGCAGAGCATGCAGAGGTGAGTGGGGATTTCCTCTGCCCGGCTCGGTGATGGATGCCTGTGTGGGAGGTGGAGGAAGAGGAGGTTCCTCACTCCAAATGGAGGATCTGCATCCTGTTTTCCCTCCCAGTTCACTGGGCTCTTCGGCGAGCGACAGGATATCACCCGCTGAGCCAGGCGTGCCGGTGGCACTGCGCAGCCTGTGAGGAGAAGAGAGGGAGTGCTGACAGAGCACCTCCATGAGTATGAGTGTGGGATGAGTATCAATGTTAGTATGGGTGTGGGATGAGTATCAATGTTAGTATGAGTGTGGGATGAGTGTCAATGTCAGTATGAGTGTGGGATAAGTATCAATGTCAGTATGAGTGTGGGATGAGTATCAATGTCAGTGTGAGTATGGGATTGAGATTGTTTTGAGTATGAGTATGAATATGTGTATGGGACTGGGTATCAGTATGAGTTTGAGGATAGATATGAGTATGTGTATGAGTATTGGATTGGGTTAGGGTATGAGTTTGTGTAGTAAGCGCTGCAGTAGAACAGTACAAGTGCCCCGTCTTTAATGTACCTTCTAGCCGCTTTGTCATACGTGTCATTTGCAAGCTCTCTTGTATCAGCCCGCACACGGAAGCAGATCAGTGACGCACATGCAGTAGTCAGACGGTAAATTGACGTTCGGACGTTGCGCTCCATAAGCCGCCGGGCTGGCTAACGCTGCTTGCCCTCGCAGGTATGATGAAGGGGAGGACACTCATCTGCGTTTCTCTGCTCAAATAGCAGCCTGCTACAGCAGATGTGCACGCCTCTGTCTTCTAAGCAAGCAGCTGTGCGGCTAGACATCTGATGCACATCACATCTCTATAGCATTCCTATTATATTGCACGATATATGTCCCATTTGTCTTGTTACTGTCACTCTTAATTAGCAAGGCCATATTCCACTTGGCTGACTTGCATGTTGCTGACAGTTTGTCATGGAGCATCAATTTCAGAAATATTTTTCTCACCACAGTTGACACGGTTGACTTAATTTAGAATATCCAGGATATGGCTTAGTACAGACAAAAACAATTACCGTGAACTGCAACACACTAATCGCCAGAAAACACAAGACAATGGCTGGTGAGATCTAATCGGCTCTGTTTTTCATTTTGGGTATTTGGCTCCCTCTGACCTGGTGGGCTTGATTATGGATTTTCTGACCACTCAGAAATCCTAGGCAGCGATGAAATCTAGCGATATCATTTAGCAAAGTATCAGGCTGTGGTTGAGGATTTATATATATATATATATATATAATTTCCGTTGTTCATATTGAGAAACCCATTTCTGTCGTGACTGTTGGGGCAGTGCGGGTCTGCAGGTGTATTGCGTGAGAGGTGAGGTGACGATCAGCACCATGACTCATACTGAACGACAGCCCCCACTGCGTGCCATATGAGGGAGAAACAGCGAGTCAGCGAGGGGCGCAGAACACAGCGCTGTGCTACAGATGGACAGTCCTCTTCTCGCTGTGGCCAGTATCAGTCGCCCTCTTTGCTTGGCAGCCGGTCTCTGCGCATTCTCGTCTGTGCTTCCTTAAACAGGAAGTGCATGTGGCCCGTGGAAGCCTAGCATCTCCACCAAGAACACGAGAGATTTTATAATCCATGATTTCCTTTGCCGTTTGGACTAATCGATGTTTAGTTGCTGCAGCCTCATATTTCTCTGTTGATTTTTGGGTTACACTGCGGTGTGATTTTACCTGGTTGACAATTCCCATTTACTTTACATCCCCCTTTAATCAACTTCATCAATGAAATAATGACGTGATCAATCATTTTACTTCAACTGAGTGAGAAACCTACATCATCTGACACGCTCACACTACAGATCGGAGAGTTCTGAAGATGAGACCCTCCCGGTGCGCTCGTTACAAATACGGTAACACGTACGGCGCGGGTGTCAATTAGAGTAGTCACTCCCATGCAGCTCTGCATCACTGGAGTCACACTAAGCGGAATGAGTGCGGTGCGACCCGGCGTAGAACATTCAGCCTGGTCCTTCCAGCCAGTGCAGGTCTCATCTCCATTGTGATGTATGGTTTCTGTTGGGTTGCCTGCGCTCTGACCCTACGCCCTGCTCTCGTCCTCCAGGAAAGTACCTGCTGCCCTACGCCTCCTCCCAGCCGGCCTGGCAGCTGCCCCCGGAGGCCTCCAACCTGGTGCGCATGCGCTCGCAGACCCTGGGCAAGTCCGCCCCGTCCCTCACCGCCAGCCTGGTACGTCCTTGCTCCGGTTTTGTATTGGAGCTCTTCTCACATATTGGGGTGCAGTTAATAACTACATGTAGTCATTCACTTTCATTTATCAACATATTTTCTCTGTTCTGAAAGCAGCACGGTTATATATGGTAAACAGTTTTGATGTTATTTGTACTTTGTTAGATTTAAGGGTCAATCTTGAAAAGGAAACCATAAGCACCCCATTTCCAAAAAAAGCTTTTTGTATTGTTTTGGAGCTCTTCTCACATATTGGGGTGCAGTTAATAACTAGGCTACATGTAGTCATTCACTTTCATTTATCAACATATTTTCTCTGTTCTGAAAGCAGCACGGTTATATATGGTAAACAGTTTTGATGTTATTTGTACTTTGTTAGATTTAAGGGTCAATCTTGAAAAGGAAACCATAAGCACCCCATTTCCAAAAAAAGCTTTTTGTACTTAGTGTACTTGTACTGTAGAGTAAAGTATGTATATTGTGAAAAGAGCTTGAAAATGGTAAATGTGCGGTTGTCTATATGTTTATGAGACATATGAGGCAAGTCTGTGAGGATAGCACTTGAGATTGCTACCAGGACCGTCACGATGCCACACGTTTTGTTCATCCTCATCTTTAGTGTACGCAGTCCTACTCACACAGTGACACCCTCTGGCCAGACACATACCCTACAGTATAAACAAAATGAGTAGGATTATCCACATATAAAAACAGGTATGCCTTATGTTCTGAGCTTAGTGGGCAAAAGCAGAATCTCAGCATACAGCATGAGACAAAATATCTGAATTGCCAGATGCAGAAGTAAGAATGTAATTCGGTACGTGTGTGCTTTAATGGTTGTATAATGCATGATCCCATTACAGCTTGTTCATGCATGCACAATTGTGTCTGTGAACTTCAGATAGTAGTTAAAACTGGTGTCTTATGAAGTTATGACTGAGTAGTTGGTACACAAATTGCTTTTTTATACAGTATTATTTGTGTCCAAATAGGGATTACTTGCCATTTGATTAAATCTTATTTCCTTATTACTTAAGGCAAGCGATATTTGGACTTTGAGCTGATGTTTGGGTGCTTTTTGCTGTACCCTCCCGGAGTTTTTTCCTTCAGAAGATAAGAGCAGACACCCAGGAGGAAATTCCTAGCATTGAGTTAGGAGGAGTAATTCCTACAACTTTGAGTGTGATGTGCTTTTACCTGTAGAGTGAATCTAGTTATTGTTGGTACCCAATAAACCAAACCTGCTTATACACTGCATTTTAGAGTAATTCCTGGAGTTTGTTTAATGGATTTTCCCTATGTGTGGTCCAAGGAAGGGATAATTTAATGAGTGCGGTTTAGCAGCTTATTGCCTGATGTAAATCTTGGCAGACATGGGGACAATAGATTACAGGTAAGGGTGATGTGCCAATGTTAGCGTCTGTATCCAAAACAAAGGCATGGACTCCTGCTCCCTGGCACCAGCAATGCATGTTATATTTCTCTCAGTAGTTCTAATTAAATACACCTTCAAGCATTCATTCTAATTTCACGAGGGGGATGAGTGAATTTCATTTTGCCTTTTCTATCAAGTGTAAAAGCAGTGTGCTCCCTGTTGCACTTTCAGTCCTTATTGTGTATACGAGTGAAATTATACTGTGGTTTTTTCTTCTTCTTTGATGGATGACTAACCTCTTTCGTTGCATGGTTTGGTAAGCCCTCGCTATGCCGTATTAAACACATTTGGTGATAGCCATCATTGCCAGTACGACTGGGATAGAACAGGCACAGCTTGAAACACAGGAAGCCCAGTTTAGCGATGAGGTTTGAAACTCACAGTCCGTGCGAATGGAATGGATCGTTGACTTTGAAAGGTACAGTGGAAGGAAGACAAAGTGATCATATTATGCTGTTCTGCAGTTAATTTACACCTCCTGGCATCTGTGATGAGTTCATGTGCCCCAGCCTTTTGTGTCTGTGACTGTGACTGTGAACACTGTGTTAAGACTTCTTGTATGGTAATTTAGTCTGTTCTATTGTCCATTAGCATGTGTTAGTGAATTGTAATCTCATGCTTAGTGTGTACAATATTCTGTAAGTCATTGACGGGGGTAATACGTACATCTTCCAGTTGTCCTGTTTACATTTTCTTGCAGCTTTTTGAATAATTTTATGTTAAATCCTGTGACCCGTGTCAAAGCAAGAATGCTCTGTCTGGAAACGGTTTAGCTTGTTCTGTGAAGCCGCCCCGGTGTGTTCTGGGGTTTCTGTCGTCTTCCTCAAAGGGTTCTGCTGCACAACGGCAGCAGGTTGAAAGAAGAAGCTCAGGGGAAAGAGAGGGTGTTGTGACAGGTGTGACAACGCCATTGTTTCTCCAGTTTTATTTTTAAAGAGGACGCATACACAGCCTTGATTGAAATGTAGATGAAAAAGACCCTTTCACATTGATGGATGCTTCACAGAGAGGATGTAGTATTTGGTGTGCTGCAGATATGTACCCAGTTTGTGGGCTATGATTGACGCCAGGAGAGACTGCCAAGCCAATTAAAGACAAGATTGGCATTGCCTGGCCACAACCGCCATGTTGACCACAATCTTACCTTTTAAAAAAGGAAATTATGGCATCCATGGCTTTGTGTGGATAATTAACCTATCTTCGTGGACGTCTGTCTTTGACTGACATAGCCAGTAAGTTGTGTGTCAGGTCTATTTTTAATTTGCCCCCTCAGGGGGCTTGGAAAAAATAAAAATAAAAAAAATAAATGGAGTCTCTTCACGGTTGTTTGGGAAGCGTGACAGGGCCGGATAGGGGAGTGTAATGAGAGTTGTGACATGCCATGAATCACACTGGAGCTGCGACTGTCACTTCTTATTCTTCCTTTGCTTTCCCCTGGCAACCGGCAAACAGGGCTCGGTGCCCTTGTGTATGACAACAACTTTTACCTGTTATTTCTCTGAGCTCAGAATGGTCCCAGAGGTAATGCTTGCAAGTTTCAAATCATCACTCTCCCAAGAGAGATGTCTTTAAAAGGGCAATTACAGAGATGGCTGTGGTTACTGCTCTGTCAGAAAAATCCCTTGAAATTCAGTGGATGGCCATTTCTCCTGAATGCCTTCAGTAAGGCAATCATTGATTTTCATATAACGTGGTTTGTAGGTAACAAGAGTACTGTGTGCAAATCTAATTCATTGAGAATTGAGAATTGATGCAGTGCTTGTATTTGTATGAAAGTATGTTTTCTCTGGTGTAGGACAATGGGTGGGGTTGGATTGGAGGGAGATGTGCAGTTTCTTGCAGATCCTCACGAGTACACTAGAGGGCGCAAATGTTTTTTCAAAAGAGTGAAAAGGCGCAGAGGACACTAGATTCACTGGGTCCTCCTAGCTGTGTCGATGTGATCAATTAAATATTATTTCTCTTCTGGCCTTAACAAAGATGTTATGTGTTTGTAGTCGTTGGTCCATATTGTGTAGTCTTAGATTCAATTAAAGAGCCCCTGAAGGAGGAACGATCAGCCTTAACTCAAATGAACGTTCCGGAAGCAACATCACCAAATTCATGCAGTGATATGCATGACCACATTACACTGGCATTTCCCCTTGGAAACATGTCCTGGTTTGCTTGGATGCATAGTATGGACTGGCTGTGTAGGTGGCATACCAGTGAAGTTGTCCTGTATGTTTGAAAACAGAGATGCTCTTTACCCTTTCTGACCAATTTTAGAAAACAGTTGCAGCAGTTACAAACAATGTGTGGAGAAAAACTCATAATATATACAGTACTGTTGGACAACACATAGCACTGCTAATCTCCATATTACAAGAACAGGGATGTTGACTGTCTAACCTGAGTTTAGGGTGTGGTCACATGGGAAGGGCTTATCAATATTAATTGGTGGCCTTTTCTTTAATTAATTCGTATTAGTATTAACCTTTTATTTCAGCCATGGTATTAGCGTGTTGGCTGTGTTCATCCTGATTTAAGACAATCTCAAATTATAATTCAGATAAATTTGGTTTCCCTTTCTGTTTTTCTTGAACCTTCAATGCTGGGGTGATGCTGGCATGTTCAAATTGCAGAAATGTGTTCCATTCTTGGGAAGTCACTTGTTTTCCCCATCACAAATTAGAAAAAAAAAACAAACAACAAAAAAACAAAATGGCTTCTGAATGCAGTGTTCAAAAGTCGTTCTCGTGGAATGGAGAAGGGACTGCTGATCCTGTTCGCAGCGTGAGGCCTGTCTCTCTCTGCTGGTTTTGCATACCGTTTGTGCATGCGAATGCGCTGCACTGTGTGAGGAAGTGCTTCTGCAGGTATACTATCCGTGGGTTTCCCTGCGGCTTATCGGCCGTAGTTTGCCCTCAGAACGACCTGCAGCTATCTATTCTGCTCTCGCACCGTAGGCTCAGCCCTGTCTGTTTAAAGGGACTGTTTGATCTGCAGACGAAACATCCACCCACCGAATAAACGCTCTTTGCTTAACCACCTCCCTAGGCATGTTGCATTTATTAGTTGTGCCCAAAATCTTTTGTTGCAGATTGCATTTTCTCCGCTGTATGTAAATGCGCTTGTTTTCTGCCGTTTGGTTTCAGCGCAGTAGCAGGTGGCAACTCTGTGATTCATCTCTCTCAAGCTGTTTTTCCCCCTCTCTGTAAACTCAGCACCCCAGAGCCGCCGTCTGAAGTTTTTTTCTCCACTGTGGGTTCTGCGTTTGTTTTTTTTTCCATCCCGGATAATTATTCTGTACAGCGAGAGAAGTCTGTTCTATTTCGAATGAGGTGCATGATGTTCGTGCGGTTTTGATCAACGGTTGACTTTGAAATTAACCTGTGGCCTTGACTCGTGAGCCCACTACGAGGCGTATGCCGTGGGCCTCTCGGTGGGGGTAAATAGATGAATAATTCTGGCCCTGCCACGTTGCTGGAATGGCGCCCCATGCTGTTTTAGGTGCAGTGCAGATTTAAAAATTAATCATTTCACAAATTAGTTGTGTTTACAGAGGTTTTGTGGACCACATCCTACCCCCCTTCCCAAATCGTGCACAGAAATCCATAACTTCAAGCTCTTTTCCCCCTGAGGCCCCCACCCCTCGATACGGCTAGATGCGATTTGATTCCCTCCCTCCGATGGCACTAACTGGAGGGGAGCCCTCATGGAGGCTGTCTGATTGAAATTAATGATCGCCAAGGCCGAGGGTCAATGAAGTACAAACACAATGTCATTACAGGGCGGCCAGATTAGCCTGAAGAGCGCCGCTTTGTCTTTGCCTCATGTCGTCATTCTTCCTCCTCGTCCTCCTCCCCTCGGTCTTCTTCCTCTCTGGGCACGGTGGAGCGCCGTTTCCCAGCAGCCTGTGCTGCAGCGGCGGGCGGCGTTTCATCTTTATCAGTCCGTCCCGCGTCCAGCCAGCTGTGAAGAGATTCGGAGCTGACCGCAAGCCGGCCGTGTCGCTGTGAAGGCACGCAGGCGGAATGGCTGATGCGCCCCGCGGAGTTCAATGTTCAATGTAGCGCCGGAGAACAAGGGCGACCGTCCTCGCTGCGCGGCCGCGGTTGGGCAGACGGGAAGCGGTGACCGTTACCGCGGAGTAGCGGCTGCAGAGAGACATGCAGTGCACGTCCGAGCCGCGGACCTTCCGCACCGAGCCCCGACTCGCACAGAGCAGCTGTGGTCTCCGCGCCGGGAGCTCCGCTTCCCCCCTCTCTGGACGCTATCCATCATCTACATGTTTGGGTAGTAAAGTCTATTTACCCAAGATAAAAGGGAATATTCAGTATTCCAGCACCTCCCTCCCGCTGCTTCGTGATGTCGTTCGCGGAAAGGCACCGCAGAGAGTGGGTGTGCGGAATAGCCAATGTGGGAACCTCCTGAGATCTTTAAGGTCAATATGTATCCTGTGGTGGAATCCCAAATAGTGTTTCAAACAAACAGACAGAAAGGAAAGGCAGGCGCACACCTTTAATTCTTTTTCTTTGTTTATGAGAATTTGTTTGGGGGTCCTGGATATGTTTTTGAGCAGAACTGGGATGGCTCAAATGAAGAATGAAAGTCTTGATTTTGCTGTAATTGTGACTTCGCAGTGGCCCTGGCTGGAAAGGGCTACAGACTGGCCCCTTAGGAATCTGTTCATTTTGGATAATTCTTCCTGTCACAAAGCCATTCCATCCATTTTAATAATTCTGTCTGTCCATCCATTAATATGTCCATAATATATTTCATTAATTTAGTATAATTTAGCTTATAATTTGTTACAAATATTTATTTAGTACTGCAACCAAAATGATTGAAGGTGCAAAGGTACAGTTAGGTCCGGAAATATTTGGACAGTGACACAATTTTCATAATTCTGGCCCTGTACGCTACCACAATGGATTTGAAATAATGGATAAATATATAAATAAATAAATAATCGAGATGCAATTGAAGTGCAGACTTTCAGCTTTAATTTGAGGGTATTTACATCAAGATTGGAGGAAGGGTTTAGGAATTGCAATTGGACAATTGACTCAAAAGCTGTTTCATGAGCAGGTGTGGGCTATTCCCATCATCAATTAAGCAGGTAAAAGGTCTGGAGTTGATTTCAGGTGCGGCATTTTCATTTGGAAGCTGTTGCTGTGAATCCACAACATATGGTCAAAGGAGCTCTCAATGCAAGTGAAACAGGCCATCCTTAGGCTGCGAAAAAAGAAAAAATCCATCAGAGAGATAGCAGAAACATCAGGAGTGGCCAAATCAACAGTTTGGTACATTCTGAGAAAAAAGGAACGCACTGGTGAACTCGGCAACACAAAAAGGCCCGGACGTCCACGGAAGACAACAGCGGTTGATGATTGCAGGATCCTTTCCATGGTAAAGAAGAACTCTATCACAACATCTAGTGAAGTGAAGAAGACTCTCCAGGAAGTAGGCGTATCATTATCCAAGTCTACCATAAAGAGAAGACTTCACAAGAGCAAATACAGAGGGTTCACCACAAGGTGCAAACCATTCATACGCCACAAGAATAGAAAGGCCAGATTAGAGTTTGCCAGAACACATCTAAAAAAGCCAGCCCAGTTCTGGAACAGCATTCTTTGGACCGATGAGACTAAGATCAACTTGTACCAGAATGATGGGAAGAGAAAAGTATGGAGAAGGCTTGGAACGGCTCATGATCCGAAGCACACCACATCATCTGTAAAACATGGTGGAGGCAGTGTGATGGCATGGGCATGCATGGCTTCCAATGGCACTGGGTCACTAGTGTTTATTGATGATATGACAGAAGACGGAAGCAGCCGCATGAATTCTGAAGTCTATAGGAACATTCTGTCTGCTCACATTCAGCCAAATTCAGCAAAGTTGATTGGACGGCGCTTCACAGTACAGATGGACAATGACCCAAAACATACTGCGAAAGCAACCCAGGAGTTTTTCAAGGTAAAGAAGTGGAATATTCTACAATGGCCGAGTCAATCACCTGATCTCAATCCGATTGAGCATGCATTCCACTTGCTTAAGACAAAACTTAAGGCAGAAAGACCTGCAAACAAAAAACAACTGAAGACAGCTGCAGTCAAGGCCTGGCAAAGCATCACAAAGGAGGAAACCCAACGTTTGGTGATGTCCATGGGTTCCAGACTTCAGGCAGTCATCGCCTGCAAAGGATTCTCAACAAAGTATTAAGAATGAACATTTTATTTATGATTATATTCATTTGTCCAATTACTTTAGGTCCCTTGAAATGAGGGGACTATGTATGAAAATTGTTGCAATTCCTAAACCCTTCCTTCATTTTTGATGTAAATACCCTCAAATTAAAGCTGAAAATCTGCACTTCAATTGCATCTCGATTATTTAATTTCAAATCCATTGTGGTAGCGTACAGGGCCAAAATTATGAAAATTGTGTCACTGTCCAAATATTTCCGGACCTAACTGTATGTAAATTGGTTTTAAATTCAAGTAGGCTGTCTTGCTATTTCCCTATTTTCAAGTGGATTATACATTAAAAGTAAAAGGTAAAGATACATTTTCCTTTTAAAATTACACGGATATCTTTTAGGTGAGCGTGTCACTCATTGATTTGAATATGGTCACAGTCTAGCCTGTAGTTCTGTACAAAGAGCATTGAGCTGCCCACTATAATCATCTCCGGTACAAGTTATGATCGCAGCAGGGGATTGTGGGAGAAGATCTATGTTCAACGGCACAGGGTGTACTGTGCTCTTTCAGTGGGGAAGGGGCAAGGAACAAAGTGGGTGAGCCAAGCTGGGTGCGGCCTGGAATGAGAGACTGAAGGCATTTATCTGTTTGAGGAAGTGAAGGAATAAAAGGCCAGTTGGCAGTGGTGCATTATGAGGGGTTTTTAACGGTCAATGAGCCACTTCAGCTGAGTGGACTCAATGCAGCTAAAGAAACCACAGGCTCACTACGTGAACAGACATGCTGCACTTTTGAACCCTTGTAGTTCCAGTTTTTTTTTTTATTGTATATTACGACATGGAAAATATGGCACCTTCCTGGTCAAGGGAAAATTTCACCCTTTGTCTACTTCTGGAATTGATTGTGCTGTTCAAAAATTGGATCGTAAAGTGCATTCTTACTATTTTTTCAAGATTAATGCAACTATTGTACTACTATTACTATCTGTTGTATTAAATTATGAGTATTTCTGTTACATTAGTTTTGAGTGTGGCTCTTAAAAATCATAAATATCTTTGGTACATCAAATCTGTAACCTACAATATATTGTCAAGTAATGTTTGCATTCACTCTTCAGCTTCTCTTACCATTAACCCCATCTCAATCTGTGGACCTTCCCAAACACATCAGTGGCATTCAATAAGAATGCAACTCACTGCCATAGCACACAGCTATTAAGAGAAGCTCACCTTTATCACCTGTTCAAATGAAAGCCTTGTGTCTCCTTGTCCAGTCACTTTGCACCTACTGTCTTTGCCTTCGCATCCAGTCACTGTGCTGGTTGAGGTCCTGTGTCTCCCTGTCCAATCACATTGCTCCGGGCTTTTTCACACCCCTGCTTTATAGACACTGAACCCCGTGGTGTATGGCCCTGTTGCTCTCGACACTCTGTTGCATTTTTCACACCGGAACCTTAATGCGCTCCTGTTTATTTAATTTTTTGGTTCACTAACTTTTTGAAATGTCCTTCTAAAATACATCAAAGGGAACACAGGCTGCACATTTGCATAAGGGGTGCATGATGGGGAAACTCCAGCTGCCAGGGCCCGAGGGAGGGGCTGATGGTGCTCACTGATGACACGTGTTAAGTGGAAATGGGAGTTAAATGAAGGGGAAAGGACTGGTGCCACATTACACAAACAAATGTCCCCCATGCAGATGTAAAGCCTTATCAGCCACACGTTTAACACTGATGATGCTTTAAAGCAGGCACTTTTCAGCACTGGGGGAACCCGCTGTGTGGTCGTTTCTGTTGCTGACAATCTCTTAATCAATGAAAGTAAATACAGGTGTTTATGTTTATTCCGAATTTTTTGGACCTTGAACACAATTTCTATGGATTTGAACACAATACAGATTTGGCTCTCTGATTTGGTTTCGATAACTGTGTGACGCTGCTTATTTCACCAATATAATCAATGAAAAATACTCCTTTTCCATACAGCGCATTATAGAAAAGGAAACATTTTGTTCAGACTGATTGATTAAAAGTCCGGGCATGTGCACATTTATTCTTAATTTATTCTGACATTCTTGACATGTATAACTACTTCTGAATTTATTGGTCCCTCAAGAAAATAATACTGTCTTATAACAATTAAAAGCTCGTTACATTTTATGGGTTGCAATTGTGGTTGTAGTGAAAACCAGTATACACAGAGGTCTCCAAGAATTGCTTTTGAAAACCCCTGCTTAAAGTGATTACCTTGAGTATGTAATCATGGGAAGCTTATGTAACTGTTCTGTAACTCAGATTTTCATCTTTCATATTTAATCCTCAAATTCACTGTCTTAAAAGGCTTTCCTCTCATTATGGTGCTCATAATGGCATAATAATTTTTAGTATGTTGTTTTTATTTTTTTTGGACCATTATACCACTATACATGAGCCATGGAGTCATGTGCCTTCGTGACTCGCTCTAGCCTCTTGTGTCCTGTGTCAACTTGCAAAACAGTCGATTTAGTCAGTCCCATCAAATTTAATTTTCTTGCCTGCATCCAATGCTTTACCTTCAGGGACCGTTTAGTTATACAGTTCATTAAAAACAAATTGTCTTTTTAATCCCCTATTTTGTAGGCAACTCCTTTCAGGATGAATGGCTACACTTTTTTTGTGGTCTGTTTTTCTTTTTATTTTAATTAAAATTTTACATTAGTTGTCAGGATGCTTTCTTTTGGATTTTTTTTTTTTTTCATCCAGATTGTTGATGATTACTATGCCTATGACATTGTTACACATTAGGGATGGCACACTGGTTTTGTAATAAGAAAGGGAAAGCCTGTAAATTGTGGAGAACATTCCCCCGTTTTGCACAGAATGCAGGCCTCTGTGTACTTATGGTTGTCTGAATCACGAGGGGCCAGCAGGCCCATTTCGCCCAGTCATTTGGAGCTGAAGGGATATCTTTCATTTTTGATGCCACTTGTTGCAGTGATACCGATTTTCCCAGTGCCTCAGTAAATATATGGATTTGTTGTCTGTAGGTTTTCTATATAAATACCAGTGTGAGATTGAAAGGCACCTTCACAGGGTCAGTATCTGAAGAGCTCTCAGTACTGCAGTAGTAGATGTGTACAGACTTCATAAAAGGACTAATTTAAAATATATCCCTTGGTAGGCGATTGGTTTTACAGATGAAGCACACCAAGCAAATGGCTTTTTGAGGAATGCTTAGGATATCAAGTTAGGATAACAACAACAGAGGAAGGGAGCAGATGAGAGGCCAACAAACTCCTTTCCTGTGTTTACGTTATCAGAGAACCAGTGCAAATGGCTGTAAGATGCGTCACTCTGTGTATACTGGCCGTTTGCTGGGAAATAGGGCAATAAGTACACAGATATTTTTAGGTTTCAGATCGTATCAAACCCACTTCTACTGTAAGTAGCATATTTTGTAAGGGGGGCGGGGGGGTGAGGGATGTGTGGGAAACCTAAAGCCATCAAGCCATTTGCCTGGATTCAGTTCTCATTTAGCAGACCGTTAATCCCTGAACAGTGTTAGTCTGAATGGTACACTGGTCCTGAAATATCTGCGTCTGGCACGCCTGGGTCCTCGGTCTGATTTTCAGTAGGAAGATTGTCACACTGCTCATTCGGCTTCTTCTGAGCCTGGCACATCGACCACCCCCGCAGCCAGACCAAGCTGTTTCTGTTAACCTTTGCTCTCCCCCTGTGGAAGTATTTAAATACCCCCCCCCCCCCCCCCCCCCCCCCTCTTCACTCGTGCCCCTGAGTGTGTTTTTCTTTTCAGCGTGCATCGCTTCACTCTTCACTGTGATAAAGTTTGACAGCAAATCAATACTTCTCTTCTGGCCAGATATAGAGATAAGATTGTCATAATCCTGATGTTGTGTGGCTTTGTGGATTCGTATTCACCTTCATTATTATAGCCTGAGATGTCCTTAACAGATAGTGGTGCTCAGCCCTCCCCCCCACTGTGAAAGTGGTAAAACATGACCGCAGGGTACATAATACGCTCATACAGATGGGGTTGGGAGACCCCAGTAACGCAACTTGCCTCTTTCAATTGTGTGTTAACGACTCGATACAAATCTGCCGTAAGTCAATCTTTATTTTATATTGTGCCATTTAAATTCAGATTAAATTCTCGCTGGGTGTTACGGAGGCCATTTTGCAGAAGGAATCATAAAACTCTCTTCAATCCAATGCTGGCTGAACTGAAGTGCTTTCTTCAGACACTGTAGCAGGTGATGGAGTGCAAATCCTGGAAAGGATTGGGAAGATTGCAAAGTCATTAATCATAAAAAGATATTCACAAAAGAAAGCAAACAATTTAGAAACAACAGATAAACAGTGTAATCTTCAGATGACCTGCCACAAGACATATTACATTAGTTATTTAGCTGACGCTTTTATCCAAAGCGACAATCCCCTCCCTGGAGCAATTCAGGGTTAAGGGCCTAGCTCAAGGGCCCAATAGCTGTACATATGTGAAGGGAAGACTGGAGCTGTTTGGGGTGGGGCTGACAGAGGGTGGGGTATGGCAGGTGGCAGACTCTCTCTCACCATCTCCACACTCTCCTCTGTGTCAGGCAATCTGACCGCACCCCAGACTCTCTTTCCCGGGTCAGTGTCAGTTGCGGTCGAACGAGATTGAGTACCCGGTCCGCCTCACTGTTGTTGGGCCTCTAAATTGGTTCCGGTACTTTACACGGGTCCAATTCGGACTGTTTGCGCTTGGAGTGTAGTGCCTGGCAGGCGGCTCATTAGGTTTAGTGTGCAGCTCGGCAGAGCGGCCCGCTGTCAAATCTCCTGCCTGGCGCGTTCCACGCAGAGTGGGTGACAACTCAGATTCTGCCGTTTCTCATCATCGCTGGAGAACTTCTCCCACAGAACGCTGCCAAGCCGTCGAGCCGCATCTGCCTGTGGATGCTAATGGATAGCGGCGGAGTGCTTTGTCCGGGAAGGGTTTTTCCCCGGAGGCTTCTCCCCCCCTCCCTCCGCAGTGACACAGAGTGAGACCCCAGCCTGGCGTGTTGGGCTGCCGCAGAGGGCCAGGGTCGGCTGAAGGTCCTGGGCCAGGCGGGCCGCGGCGCTGTACGCGTGGTGTACGCCTTTGTGCTCAGCGGGCCGCAGATTGAAAAGCTTCCCGCGGAGGTCATGCTCATTCATGACTTGTTGAAGCTGGCCGGAGATGAGCCCTGCTGTAGGCGATAGGGAGCACGGCCGGCTGGTACGCAGCGCTCCTCCCAGCTCAGAGCGCTCATTCTCCCCCAAACGGTCTCGGAACGTTTCGGGGAAAGGTCCTCCTTCGTGTCCTTTGCTGTCAGCCGTTTCCAACGTCACGTTCCTTGCGAGATCACTGACCGCAATCTTCTTGGTGTGGCCTGTGTCCTTGGCATGATATGTTCGGCCTGCATGTTACCCTACACGCCACACAGAAGAGGACTCAAGACGGAATCAGTTGAGCTGTCAGACTGTCGGCAGACTGCTTCGTCCTTCTCATTTCGATGTGTTAAATCTCACCCTGACAGTGTTGTGTTTCTGCACTGCTTCCCCAATAGGGGAGAGAACCTATTAGAACTGCAGTCATGGCATTTTTAAGGGTATGTATTTTAAAGTAAAAAGTATGTATTTTAACCCCAAACTGCTGTGGCAGCACTAATGATGGAGGTGAGAGATTTTCCGGCACTCTCCACTTGTTGAGCTGGGTTTGTAGTGGGTGCTGTGAATGGGTGCTTTGTACAGTGCCGGGCTGTTTAGCCTGCTGGAGCTACTTCTGCCCAGCATAGATTTTTTTCCCTTTCCCCTGACAGGCTCTAACACACAATCCCCCCCCCCCACCATGAGGAAAGGGAGTTGCGGGAGCTCTGGATCCCTCAGTTAATGCTCCTCTGCCTGCTCCTCTCTCTGAACCCCCCACCCCAGCTGCCTCTCCTGTGGAAGGAAGCCTCTGCACTCGCCCACCTGCCGGCAGGAAATTAGGTTTAGAGACCCCTGCACTTCCCCCCCCCGGGTCCACAAACCTCCCTGGCTATGAGCTAGCGGCTGACCCATGGCCCACAATGCAGCGCATTTCCCATAAGGGCCCTGCAACGTGATTGGTCAAAGGCGGATTGTCCTTGGCTTGGTTTTTTTTCTTCTTCCTTCTTTCTCCCAAAGTCAGATGCCTCCTGAAATTGAGTCACGTAACTGTAAACTGCACCACTGAGTGCCTTCTGGACGGTCTGCAGGAAATAGGTGTCACTTTTATGGTCTCGTCTTTGACAATGAAATCACTTCCAGGTAATTACCAGGATTTTGGGCCTTGCTCAAGCTGGCTGGAAGGCTGTTGTTGAAACCATTCTTTGAATGTACAGAGTACAATTGTACCGAGCGCTTTTTTGAGTTTTCTTCAAAAAACCACGGGAACTCCCCCAAGCCCCCCTCCACCTGTGAGAAAATCTAGGCTCACCAATTGCTTGAATTTTTCCTCCTTTTTCTCTCCTTGATACATTTCTGCAGCAGTAAACCTTCTTTTGAGTCTCAAAAGGAATTTAGTAATTGTTCCTTTAAGTGGCTGAG